>NW_027368522.1:0-49137 GCF_046119375.1 Phyllobates terribilis | reverse complement strand
CATGGATTAGGATCCTTAAAACGCCTTATGTCTCTAACAGCTTTAACTTTATCCAAATATTTGATATCTTCTCTCGCAACATAATTAAACCTCATCAAAATTATTTCTGCTCACTTAGTGCATTTTTCTCCTTCCACATTTCTGCAATAGGTGAAATTACAACTAAAATCGTAAGTTATTTCTGCTTTTTCATACTGCAAGCAATTCTGTTGTGTAGTCAAAGACCGGTGGTAAATTTCCATAATCACATGGAGAATTTTTACTTTGTATTGGCATCATATAAAACGAGTTTCATACTAATAGAACTAAACAAATGATTCCTAACATCATGATGAATGGATTAAGTCCCATATATCATCAGGTTCGTGATTTTATGTGATATTTTGATCCTAAACATATTAAGTAGGACATGTACTATTATTACAAGGAATACAAACCCTTGTCACCGATGTAAACAATGTTTTCATCTTGACAAAAGGGTT
Organism: Phyllobates terribilis; assembly: GCF_046119375.1. Taxonomy (NCBI): domain Eukaryota; kingdom Metazoa; phylum Chordata; class Amphibia; order Anura; family Dendrobatidae; genus Phyllobates; species Phyllobates terribilis. The sequence goes on along the minus strand of NW_027368522.1, from coordinate 48,655 downwards.
TACATGCCATATATCTATAACCTATTGATTTGATTTGAATTTTTTGTCCAAAATATCATAAAAAGGCATAAAGAACCGTTTAGAATTAATACAAATACTTATTTGGAAATTACATACCTGCATCATGTTTTTACCAATATAGCTTTTGTCACGAAGCTGTAATGATAGACACGTCGCGAAGCGTATGAATTGCTTCGCCCCAAAGGGGTTTATGTTGCTTCATCACAAAGTTGTAGTGGTAGTTTTGTGACTAAACACGTTGCAACAAAATAAAAACTTGATGCGCCGTGTAACCTACCCGTAATATAATGCATATCTCCGCTAAAAACATTCCTTCAATTCCTTTCTTTTCTGACTCCGTCACGAAAACTTCAGCTAAAATATTAGCTCCATGACCATAAATATTGGCTATGCCACCTTCACTGTTGTGTGTATTTTAGTGGTTGACCAACTAAGTGTGCGTATCATTCGTGTTTTTATTTTGCTCTTAAGACATTGAAAGTAAAAATAAGTTTTCTCTCGATTGTTTTTTAATAACATTCAATAGTTTTTAGAATTTAAAAAAATATTTGATTAGAACATTAACAAAATTGGTTTATGGAAACTTTTCAATAAAGAAAGCGACGAGTAAACATATAACTCGTCAGGGGCAATATTTTCTTATACATAGCATATTGTTGACTAAACACTATGTAGATCGATGTTCTTTAACCTAACAGATGTGCTCATTAGTATCTGCATCACCCTAACAGAGAACACATTCAGCATTAGCAACAAGAATCCAACATTTATCCTTGGTGGGGAATCGATTAAGTAGTTCCATCTAAGTGATAAATGAACACTTTAGCTGATAAATTCCTTTCCATATCGCATTGCTCCAAAGGAACATCTCAGTACCAGTAATGTGGTAATAGATAGCTCTGGTACAGTATGTTCCCTTTCTATTAACAAAATTGGGAAGGGTCAACCTACTATTACCAATTGTAATGATGGAATCACGAACCTTGAGTGAACTACTCCATGCCTGTTTTCGGCAAAAAGAAGAACTAGTCTAAATTTCCTTATATGTGAGGTAACTAGTCAATCAAGAACAAAGGTAAACGAAGAACAGTTGAATGATTGATTATATTGATGAATGTTTGGTTACAAAATGATTGAGTGCGATATTGATGGATGATAAGAAAATCGTGTCCTTTACAACGTTAATCTAAAGCTATTTATCCCTAATAACGAGAGGAGTTTTGACAATACAACTGGGTTGTTCCCATAGGGGCTGCTATTCTGGCGTTTTCCAAAGGTAAGACTACTCGTCCCATGTTTTTGTCTTCAGATCGAGTTAATATAGTCATGTAACGACATTGTTTAGGTGTCCCAGTGTTTCCAATCCGGGAGTCATCTTGCTTCTCGGCTAGGAATTTGATGGAAGCCAAGAGAGGGACCAAGACACAACCTCCGAAAATTGCAACGAAACCACCTCCAACGTCGTCGAAGAAGAAAGTGAAGAGACCAACTCCCAGCTTGCCAACAGAGGTTGTTCCCCACAAGATAGCCAAGGTTACTTCAGACTTCAGCAACTTCCATGCCCCACCTATTATGAAGGACGTGAAAGAGATGCTAATACTAGAGACCTGAGCTCGGCCTTCAACTCTTGTGGATGGTAAGATGCTCGTGCCTCTGTTGTACATAAGGCTCTTTTTTTCTTTTTAATTGTTTGTTATTCGCTTGTAGGCCTTCGGCCAAGTTGTTGTGCGCCGAATACCAGAGAAGTGGATGCCACCACGGAGCAGTTTTCGAGCTTGGGAGACTCAGGCATCGACCACCAAGGAGAGGATGAAACTAGCGGAGCAAAAGCCGATGGAGGCTGAAAAGCGAGGCATCACTTCCCAATGAAAGGATCCACATGGCTGAGGAGGAGGTGTCGAAGAAGAAGGAGTTGGTGTCCTCGACAGCCCTGGAACTCATAAAACTCAAGAGCATGTGAGGAGACATTTGTTCGGACCTGGCGGCATAAACATGTGCCAAGTCGAGGGTGTAGATGATTGAGGAGTTCTAGAGGGAAAAACACGTTGATTGGATGTTGTTGCAGAGACGGAGGCGCTAGACAGGGACTTTCTTGGAGTATACTTCTATCTAGAGCTCCTACATTGTTTGGGGGTTCTTAAGAATGGAGATCTGGACTGCCTACGGCTTTGGGTGATGTCGAAGAGGAAGATGTCGAGGAGGCTGGTGGAGATGATGCTAGCTGAGATTGATCAAGCTCACCACCTGTCCAAGTAAAGCAAGTTATGTTATTATATTTGCATACTTCTGAACAATGTGTTTCTACTCCGTTTGAATATTAAAAATTCCTTCGAAGGAGAAGGAAATGACTGAATGTTTTGGTGACCCATCCATCATAGCGGTTCACATGTATGTAAATATATATGGACATTTTATTACCTGGTTTTTTGCTTTTAATGCATCGTAGGTCGATCTTGAAGGATACCTCGCCTTTGTGATGTGTTCATTTGCGTTTATTGCCCACTAATGATAGATAATAGGCATGTAATCATTTTGTGAGTGCGCATTAACATAATGCACATGGAGATAACAAGTTGATCCTTGCATGACGTGTGAGTGAAAGGAATCTTTACCTTTCGTTTGTTTTAAGGTGGGCAGTTTAACGACGTGCCTTTTAGTTGTTCAATCCCTTGTGTTCCGATTGATCATGTGCGTTCATCCCGGAGCTCCTTAATGTCTCAACTTGGAGGATCGAGGGGCGTTTCCCTGTAAGTGTGCAAAACAAACACATTTGGCTGAAGATTGACCATGGGGTATAATCCCAACAGCCCTCCATCGCTCAAGTCATTGCAAGGTTTTACATAGACTTAGATAATGGGTATGTACCAAAGAATGATTAATAGGGAGTTATAGAAACGTTACTTTCTTAAATGCATAGTGTTCCAACCTCGGGGGACGTCCCTGTTGTCAGAGTCGTGGAATCGGTACGCACCCTATCCTACAACATCGACGATCTAGTACGGTCCTTCCCACTATGGATAACTTACCATCTTTAGGATCCTTGGTGTTTGGAATATCTTTCTAAGGAACCAGTCACCCAGTGCGAGCGTCTTGATGCAGACGTTACGATTCTAGCTGCTTGCAACATGTCGATGATACTACACCATGCGTCTCCTTGCCTTTTCTCTGACCTCGTTTTTTATTACAATGCATGCCTCAGGTCAATATCATTCTGCTTGGGAGTTTGTAAACGTATATGATGGTTGGAAGAAGGATTTCGGTAGGGACGGCCTCTTCACATCCATAGACCAATGCAAAGAGTGATTATCTAGTGGCGTTTTTAGGGTAGTTCTGTCGGGCCATATGACGTAGGGAAGTTCTTCTTCCCACTTTCCTTTATCCTTGCCAAGCCGCTTCTTGAGATTCTTGATGATGATCTTGTTATTAGACTCCGCCTGTTCATTTGTCTGAGGATACCTCAAAGTGGTTGTGACCTGGTTGATGTCACATCAGTCTTAGAATCTTTGCGTCTTCTTTCCAATGAATTGGGACCCGTTGTCGCCCACGATTTTAGAGAGGATTCTAAACCTCCATATAATGTTCCTTTTTATGAAAGACATGGCTTCTTTCTCCTTTACCACTTTGTACGCCTCTGCTTTGATCCATTTGAAGAAGTAGTCAGTCATGGCGAGGAAAAATACACTTTGCCTTGGTGCGGGTGGAAAATTTCCCACAATGTCCATTCCCCACCTCATGAAAGGACATGGAGGGAGCGTGGGATGCAAAAGCTTGGCTGGTTGGTGAGGGACAGAAGTGTGCCTTTGGCAAGAGTCGCATCGTTTGGTGAATTCTACCATGTCAGTGTTCATAGTTGATCAATAGTACCCTACTAGTCGTGCTTTTCATGCTAGGATTCGTCCACCCAGTTTCCACCTTCCTCACTATGTATAGACGAGAGCATAATTTGTGCCCTCTGTCGACATGAGGCACTTGAGGAGTATGCCGGTCGTGAATTTTGTAGAACAGTAAGGAGTCTTCAATGGAATATGATAGAAATGGGGATTTAAGGTGTATTTCGTCTAGGTTATCTAGAGGGAGTTTTTGGTGGATCAACAGTTGACGATCGGTCGTCTCTAGTAATCGGATGAATTATTAGGTTTAACGGTCGTGATGGTGTTGATGGGAGATTTGGCTATTCTGGAGGTTGCAGGGGTTAGGATGTGGACTAGATATATAGTAGGGAACTTGTTTAAATGTAAAGTGGACCGAAGGTTAGCTAAGGCTTTGGCTTGGGCGTTATGGTCTCTTGGGACTCGGGTTATAGAAATTTTGTGGAACTGGAAGTAAGGCTTCCATGATGGCTAAGTACTCTGTCATTCTCTCGTCCTTGTCTATTTAATGTCCCTATACTTGGTTGACTATTAGTAGGGAGTCACAAATTACTTGGATGTCAGTGATTGAGAGGTCTCGGGCTAGTTGTAGGCCAAATATCAAAGCTTCGTATTTGCTCCATTATTAGTCGCTTCCCGCTCACACCGTACGGTCTAGGCTATCATGTCCCTTGTGGTGACTTTAGGACAACGCCTAGTCTTTTCCCTCTAGATTTGTATGCACCATCGGTGTGGAGCTCCCAAGTGTCATGGCCACCCCCTGCGGTTGGGGCCGCCAACTCTTTGGTCGCTTCCGCTTCTAGTTCAGGACTAAAGTCTACCACAAATTCTGTTGTATCCTGGGACTTAATCATTGTTCTTGGCTCAAATTCTATGTCGTATCCGCTAAGTTGGACTGCCCACTTTGTCATATGTCTTGTTATCTCTATTTTCTCATGACTGCTTTCATGGGTAGTTGGTCCTGACTATGAGAGTGTGTGTTTCTAAATAAGCTTTTAGCTTTGTTGATTCCATACGGGAGCAAGGACCAATTTCTCTAGTGTTGAATATATGGTTTCATGTAATAGACGGGTGAGTGTTTACCTTCCTCTTCCTTGACTAGTATAGCGCTTACCAATGCGCTAGAGACTGCAAGGTTTAGGAGTAGGGGTTCTCCGTCTCGGGGTTTTGTCGGGAGGAGTGGACTCAACAGGTACGATTTGAGTTCTTGGAAGGTTGTTTCATGCTCTTGTCCCTAGCTGAACAACTTATTTTTCTTGAGGGCATCATAAACAGGTTTGCACTTGTCTGATGATTTGGATATGAATCTGTCCAGGGCAGCAACGCATCCTCTCTACTTCTATACGTCTTTGATGCATCTAGGGGCTTTAAGGTTGACGACTGCATTGACTTGTTCTAGATTTGCCTCGATCCCTTGTTGGGTCACCATGTATCCTAGAAACTTTCCTGAAGAGACTCCAAATGTACACTTGGTTGGGTTATGTTTCATATTATACATGTCTAAGACATCAAACACATTCTTTAGGTGGTCGATGCGGTCCTATTTCTCCTTTGACTTTACTAACATGTCATCGATGTAGACCCCAATTAATTTTTTGAACATCTTGTTCACTAGTCTTTGATACATTTTCCCTGCATTTTCTAGGCTGAAAAAGCATGACTTTATAGAGGTACGTACCTTTGCAGGTGACGAAGGACGTCTTCTCTTTGGTTGTATGTGTCCATCTGAATTTGATGATACCTGATGAATGCATCCATGAACAAAACCATATGGTGGTCTACCGTCGCATCGGTCATGGCATTGATGTGAGGTAGGGAGAAGGAATCTTTTGGGAATGTCTTGTTCCAATCCTTGAAGTCAAAACAGACGCGCCACTTACCATTCTTCTTCTCTACCACAAATACGTTGGTCAGCCAATCAGGGTACTTTACTTCCCTGATACCTGTTTCTAGTAGCTTAGTAACCTCTTCATTGACGACCATATTACGCTCTGTGGCAAACTTTCTATGCTTCTATTTGACCGGGGGAACTATTTTCATCGTTCATCTTATGTGTGATAATATTGGGAAACTACCTACCATTTCTTCATGTGTCCATGCCAAACCACTAGCCCGTTCACTCAGGAAAGCAAGGAGTCTCGTCCCTGACTTGTTGTCAAGGTTAGACCCGATTTTAATGGTTTGTTTGGGCAAAGAGGGGTCAAGCGATATCTTGTCAAGTTTTTCCATTTTGATATCAGGATACACGTTCAATCTCTCTCCGTCCTTTGATTGCTATCGGTCCTATTCTTCGACCGCATTGTTCATTGACACTACATAGCAGTCTTGAGAGAGTCATGTTCACCTTTCATCTCCTAAATCCCCCACATAGTGGGAAACTTAATCGTTTGGTGATAGGTGGACGTTACTTCCTTCATCACGTGTATCCAGGGTTTACCCATACTATAGTTGTAGGGATAGTCACAGTCAATGATGCTAAATTTTACTTGGAGGTTGATCCCCCCAGTAAGCACTGGGAGAACGATGTTCCCTAACTTATACTTCACCTCCCCGCTAAACCCAAAGAGGGGTATGCGTCGAGGATCGATATTCGCCTCAAACAACCCCATCTCTTTCAAGGCAGAGAGGGTGATCGTGTCCAGCGAACTACCATTATCGACAAGGATTCTACAAACTAGGCAGTTCCCGATTGATAAGGAAATAACTAACCTATTGTAATATTCGTAATCTCCACTAGCTACTTCTTCATTGAACTCGTCTGTAGGGAGGTTGCTAGCTTTCATAGACACTGCATCCGATGGCAACAAAGCATTCCCCAGGATTTGCTTGGCTCATCGCTTGGCAGTGGAATAGGAGATTCCACAAATATCCGACCCACCTGAAATACAATTCACAACTTTGGTAGGGACGGGAGAAGAAGGGAGACCCTCTGTTACCTTATTGTGTCGGTCCAGGATGGACCGAGCATGATCAGAAATGATGTCCTTGAGCACTTCTAAAGAAGTCGGGTGACTTCTTGTCTCATGGCAATGCATTTGTCCGTGGGATGGTCGTGATCAGCATGGAAGTCATACCACTTAGACATGTCGTGGCATGACTCCGGCTTATCCATCTTACGGGGCCATCTTACTTCTTTCCCCATCCTGTCAAAATCTTGTACCAGTTCAGCAGTGGTAATACTAAAATTATATGATTGTACCTTAGGGGGAAGTGCTAGATCGTCTTTCCATGATTGTTTGTAGTCGCGACTACTTCTTGGCCTTGCTTGGTAGGGTTGATTCCTTCGATCTCTTCTGTTGTCGTGGTTGGGCCTTCTATCTACATGATCAGGCTCTGGTCCACCTTAACAGGAACGCCATCATCTTCCACACAAATATTAGCCTACACGTCAGATTGTGCGTCCTCAAAGGTGCGACAAGGGTATTTGATAAGTTCATGATAGAAATCGCTTTCTTTGACCAAACCTTGTCGAAATGCTTCTATTGATGTCGCAGTGTCGCAATAAGGAATGTTGAACATCTCGTTGATGTATCTGGTAAGATAAGCTCGCAAAGGTTCATTAGTGCGTTCCATGACATGATATAGATCACTGTACTATTTTTTGAGCTTTCGATTACTGGAAAATTTTACTTTAAATGCATTACGAGTTCTGAGAATGACGTGATCGAACCCTGAGGCAGACACATGTAACACGTCAAGGCTGGTACGACGAGGGACATGCAAAAATTCTAGCACATGAGCGTCTCCTTGGTGTCACTCGGTATTGTTACCATCTGTAGTGTCTGCTTGTAGATGTCAACGTGGTCAGATGGATGTGTCGTGCCGTTGTATTTCTCCATTGGTGGGAGACGAACGTTCTTGGATATTTCCACACAAGCGATCTCATCGATGAAAGGTGACTCTTCGAATTCGTCGATTGCCTCTCTCTCTCGGTTGGTGGAGGGACTCCTGGGATCCAAGAGAATCTTTCGACGAGAGCTCTCATGGCGTTTTCGATAGCTTGTTGGATGAGGGCTTAGACGCCCGGTCCTCCAGTGCCTTTGTTAGCATTGGCTAGGTGTCTGTCGACTCCGGCCGACACTTTAAACGGGACATGATTAGAGTAAAAGTAGGGTTTAGACTAGTGTTACCAATATTTGGGGGGAGGACATGCACGTGTCCGAGCGTTCCGGCAGCTCTATCCATGTCGAGCCGAGTTTGGATGTCGTTGAGATTGGATGGCATGCGTCTCACAGAGGTGAATGTTCAACTTGAGTCTAACTGCGATTTCAGCAAAGAGTTTTCAGTTGATAATCGAGTGTTGTGCACGCAAATGATTCACGGAGTGAATTATAATCGCATCGCTAACCGGCTAAGGCTTGTTGAAGCGATTGCATGATCTGAGTCATTTCTCCTGTCTGGCTTTGCGTGGATGCCTTAGAAGTTTCTATGACTTGTGTACCTTTGTCTTGCTGCGACATAGTTTGTTCGTCAGTGATAACGATGTCATCGCTTCCATGGATGGGGGAAATGATGCTAGGACAGGCCATTGGGAAGGATGAACAAGAAAGATCTTGATTTGGGGAAGAAAGATCGGCTAATTACCCAACGGTGGGCGCCAAATTATTTTGGGCAAAAAGACGAACTAGTCTAAATTGCCTTAAATGTGAGGTAACTAGTCGATAAAGATCAAAGGTAAACAAAGAACAGTTGAATGATTGATTATATTGATGAATGTTTGATTATAGAACGATTGAGTGTCACACTGATGGATGATAATAAACTCGTGTCCTTTACAACGTTAATCTAAAGCTATTTATACTAAGTAAAAACGATGTTGGACGTGCTTGTCCACGTTGCCACATCTCAGAAATCTCGGATGCTTGGTTTGGATCTCCTTGGACTCGTTCCGCATGCCTAACGTTCCTTTTCCAACTACACTCGCCTCGTGTCATAACTAGTCACCCTCAGCTAGTCGTATTTGACGGAAGCATACTCTGGTTGTTGGACGGATGATAGGCCTGGGCCGATCTTGGTCCCAACAATACCCATGTATCATTTTCTTTAGCCTAAACGTCCTAGATAAACTGAGTTGATGTGAAGTTGTTATGATCCCTCCTAGTCCATGCATTTCTCTTGTTCGGGCATGCCAGCTTAAATATAGAACGAGCAATAGATGTTGGGTTCCATGAAAGTTGCACTTTAATTAAAACTCAGCTCACCTGTCGATTTACAAACTTCCTATCAAGGCACAAGGCTACTTTTAGATTTCAGTATAACCTTACCAAGGAGCGAGTGGATGACACCTTGAACTCTCTTCAGAAAAACTTTTGGGAAGAGAAGCGAAGCTATTTATCCCATGTAAGACAACTCAAATATGTCCAACTCTCCCTGCATCTCAAAGGTGTTTCCAGCCCAATATAGTATTTAACTAGTCATTTTGTCAATAACTGGCAATTATTCAGAAGTTTGAAGTTTTTGTTACCCAGAGGGACCCCCAAATAATCATGGGAAGTTTACCTTCAGAGAACTGAGTGGCAGCTAGGACAATACATCTACTAGTCTCACAAGCTCCGCAAAAATAAAAATTGGTCTTATGAGGATTAGTTTGTAGACTAGACACATAGTACCAAGTTCAGATAACAGTTCAGTAACTATCTAATAAGTCGTTTCTTCCTTTGTGAAAAATAATCTAATCATCTACAAAAATGAGATTTGTGAGCTGAGTAATTTGTGATTTTCATAAAAACGAGGTCTCTATGACTATTTTATATTTTTTAGGTTTTCTTTTCTAATTAGAAAACAGATTTTAGTCATGGGTTTGAATATATATTTTTGGGGTTTTGGTCTACTATGTTGCAAACAACTTTACAAAAATCATGTTGTCAAATAATTTGTTGTGGTTTAGTAATTAAACTCTCTAAGAAATAGTTTTTCTATATTAACTATAAAAAGAATGTGGCTGTCACACACTTGTCAGCCCGCCCTCCTTTTTCAAATTCTAGGTTTCGGCCACATCCTGCTGGTGCCACCGCATCTTCAGGGACAAGAGCGCGCCGGCCATGGACATTGACATGTCCGCTTCCATCCCCTCTCTCGGAGCCCTATTAATAAGGAATCGGTGCGTCCCATTTAATGGCGGTGCAAGAAGAATAGTGGCTTGGAGTATTTGAATGATTTTAGCAAGTCTTTTGAAATTCATAATCCATTTTAACATTAATTATCCTAGTAAGTCTTTTATTCCGTTTTAGAATTAATTTTCCTTGTCAGTTTTAGACGTGTCTCAATCTTTGTTTAGGTTTGAGCAGTCTTTTGAGATTCCTCTTAAGTTTTTGTAACCTCTATATAAGGTACTCTCTTCTATCTTATTTTTACAAGCTATGTTAAAAGGATAATTTTGAAGTGATATTTTCTCCTCTTTTATCCCTAGGCTTTTACTTAAAACGCGAACCCTAATCTCCCTCCTTTCCCAAGCAGGTCATTGCCATCCTTGTTCTCTCTCTGCACGTCACCGCCCTCGGCAGGCCACCTCTCGCGCGCCATCCTGCTCCACTCCATGTCACCATCCACGCCTCCACTCGCACAGATCAAGTCATGCGCATCCTTGTGTGGCTTGATCCCTTTCGGTTTGTCTCCGCTCATCCATTGGTTCGTGGAAAAGCCTCACCTCCGTCTAGATCTGAGCTCTCGTATCCAATTAGAGAGAAATTTGTATCAACTAGTATCTAGAGACATGGACAAAGGTGTAGGTGTTCCTCATTCGCGCATCAAACTGGAAACCCGCTTACAGTACAAGGAAGCGGCCACGTTTATGGACGAGTTGCAGAAAAGTATGCGGAGGATATCAAGAATCCTTTATGAAATCAAGAATCCTTGGTGAAATCAAGAATCCTTGGTGGATCTCAGAGCTATCAACCATGCCAGAAACTGTACGCGATCGGATTGTACTCATGAGTTTTTAGTCTCGTTTGCATGAGGTTAGTATCGAGGATATATCTCGTCTGCTTTCTACATATGGACCATAGAGGATGTTGAATGCTTACCCCCTAAGTGGATATCATTTTCAGGTTAGATTGACTTCGTCTTTTCTTGTCGTATGGCATGTTCCCTCTTCCGCGGTGAGTTCCTTCATCGTGATTATTGCAAATGGTTTGTTCATCCTGTTTTTGAGGTTCTTTGTTGACATGCCTTGCGATTTGATCATATTAAAGCTAACTCTGGGGTTAGTGATACTCCTGAAGTGGCAAGTATTGAATGTTTGCCTGTTGCAGAGGTTCCACATGTTACGCTTATGAATCAGGAACAAGCGTCATCTCCGTTAATATTCGAGGTTGAACCAGCTTCTACAACGGAGCCCTTGGGTTTTCCTTCCCGCCAAGTATTTGATGAAATGCATTGCAAGGAAATCGGGCCAAGGGTTGACCTTATAGGTGACTTGGTCGATTTGAACGACCAATTTGTCATTCTTGTTGATGCAGTTGAGTTTATGGATGCCTTCGGCCTCCCAAAGGTGCTTGATATGTCTACTATTGACATGGTAAGCAAGGAGATGGTTTTTTTTTACCATGAATTTACAATTGTTGATGATTATCCACTTATGGATGTTGATACACATGGTGATATGGAGGTCTTCCAAGGACTTGATGGTTGGTCCCAAGGGTATTTTAAGCTTTATCCTAGAGGCTTAATGGTGATGACTTCCTTTCAGTCATTACTTACTAGTGTTGCATTGTCATATGGTTATTATGTTCTGCCGTTTGTGCTTGATCTTGGTCGTGTTGTTGATGAGTACCCAACTGTTGTTGGCGCTTACTAGTGTGCCAGTCAATTTTCTGTAGGCACTCATGGTCGATTTCTTGAGAACGATGTTGGTCATCATACCTTTCGTTTTTATCCAGGAGGTGATGGATGCGACTAGTTCACATTCTAGATATATTTTTTGGTTCTCGTACTGCTACAGGTATGCTGTCAAAATTCAAGAAAATGTGGAACTGGTTTGATGATGTTGATGCTCAATCATTGCATGTGGTCTACTCTATTGTTGCGTGTGCCAATTTCACACTACTTGCCTACAATTTAGAGCTTTCGTCCAACCTTGGTGTGAGTGAACTTTTTATATTAGTGAAATCACCGTGTATCTTCCCACATAGTAATCCATTGTTGACACAGGGATATCGATGTCAAGGAAGGGAGAATGATAGGAACTTGGTCGTCCCTTTAATGGCAGTGCAAGAAGAATAGTCTCTTGGAGTAGTTGAAACGTTTTGGCAAGTCTTTTGAAATTCATAATTTGTTTTAGAATAAATTATCATAGCAAGTCTTTTGGAATTCTTATTTTGTTTTATAATTTATTATCTTTTTTAGTTTTAGACATGTCTTGACCTCTGCTTAGTTCGATTAGTCTTTTGAGATTCCTCTTACGTTTTTGTAACCTCCATATAAGGTAGTCTCTTCTACTTTATTTTACATGCTAAGTTTAAAGGTTAACTTTAAAGTGATATTTTCTCCTCTTTTATCTCTTGGCTTTTTCCGAAAACATAAAACAATAATCCCCCTTCTTTCCCAAGAAAGTTGTCGCCGCCCTTGTTCTCTCTCCGCACGCCATCACCAATATGTTTGCCACTTCATGTGCATCGTCCTCCTCCACTCCACGTCACAGTCCACGCCTCCTCTTCCTTCCGCCTCCACTCGCACAGATCAAGTCCTACATAGCCTTGTGCGGCTTGTTCCCTCCCGGTTCGTCTTCGGCTCATTTGTTGGTTCGTAGGAAAGCCTCACCTCCGTATAGATCCAATCTCTTGAATCCAGTATGAGGAAAATTTTATATCACCTATCCCTGAGCATGTTCCTCTTGATCTTCCTCCAACACCGATGTCTTTCAAGGAAAATATGTCACAAGAGGCCGGAAAGGTTAGCGACCCCAGCCGGATACTCTAGAAGTCTGCAAAAAGCAGCCCGATCTCTATGACAAGGACGATGATGAACCGTTTCCGAGCCTGATCTGACCTGTCTAGTGATTAAGTTATGTTCTGGGGAGAAACGGGGTCTATGCAAGCTATGGGCTCGGTTTCTGATTCTGCACATGTAAGAAAAAGGGTCGGGTTGTATACAATTGAAGAAGAAATTGGAGACGAAGTGGGCGCTCTGAGGTACGACTACCCTATTTGATATTGGGAACAATCACTATGTGGCTAAGTTCACAAACGGTGATGAACACAATCATGTTCTCACATAAAGCCCACCGATAATTGGTGACAATTATCTAATGATCGGTTGTTGGTCCTTGAATTTTGATTCATTCAATGAGGAAGAAAAAGTCCTAATAGCTTGGATCGGTATCCGTATCCTGAGTCTGGAATACTTCCATGAGAGTTCATTCGTCGGGTTGGTCATCTTGTTGGCCGGTGATTTGAATCAATAAAACAACCATTGTGGCAGACCGTGGAAAGTTTGTTCATATGGTGGTGGAACACGGCCTTGCAAAGCCGCTTCTTTCTATTTTCAAGCTCATGGGGTGGTCATGGTCAATCTAGTATGAAGGCCTTCGAATATTTGCTACGATTGTTGTCAAATAGGGCATGCGACTGAGGCGTTCTCGGCAAGTAAACGACCATTATCGGGGGAGGAAGCAGCGTTGATAGAAGTACATGCGCTTGACAAGATCAAAGCACTGTAAGAGGAGTGAGTCCATATTTTCCTAAAAACAAGGTGGTTAGGCCAGTTCGGAGGCCGCCAGTGAACAGAAAATAGGGACCTCCAAGCTCAGCACCTTGTGCCACTGCCTTAGGCTATCAACACATCCCATTCAAAGAAGCAAGAGAAAGGCAAAGCTCCAATCCGGATGCAACTCCCACGCTACCCTTCTCGTCGAGCTCGAGGTTTGAGACACTGTCTATACTGAAGCCGAAGGTTGAGGAGGAGGATTCACTCATCGAGACGTCACACTCCGTTCAGGATAATCTGGTGTCGGTAAGCACAGAGAAGGGTGTGGTCGTTGTGATCTCAGAGGCAGCTATTTCGGCAAGTATGGTCAATCCCGGGATTCTTCGGGCGAGAATCTTGAACAATCAAACAAAGGCGAGAATGGTTAATGCCAAATATAGAGTCAGGCACAAAGATGAGAAAAATAAAAACAAAAAACATCACAAAGATCCTACATTATCTTTCACTAAAAAAAACTTGGGTATATAGTATTCCAAGCCAATTATTTCCTCAATCGATGCCCAAATCAAAAAGCCTACCTAATCTCTTCATAAGCCCTAGCCGAGGGCGCCAACCTAAATTGCCCGCACACGCTAGTCACACCCCGCAGTCCTAAGCCATCACCACCGGTATGTTCCACCTGGGTTCACAACATCATGAACCATATGATCTCACCCATCCCCCCGGTCATGGGGATAGACCTCACTTCTTTGCTTGTTTTTACTAACAAACCGCTAGACAAGTTCGGTATATGTCTCACAGTTGAGACTGGTCAACCGAATGGTGGTGGAGTTTGTGCCACTGATGACGGCGAATCAAACCCTTCTATGTTGTGTGTCGATGACCAGTACGGTTGTTGATAATCTCTAGTTTCTCACTAACACGTTGTTAGTGTATGCTACAAGTTTGCCTCATATATTCTCTCAAGTTTTTGGTCAAATAACTACTTCTACAAAGTTAATGAATCTGATCAGTATTCTCTTTTGGAACGTCTGAGGTGCAAGTGGAACAGATTTCATTAAAGTTCTTTGTGAACTTATTCGATTACACCGCCCGTCTGTCCTTGCTTTGGTCGAACCTCGTATTAGCGGCATTCGGGACAATCAGGTGTGCCGACAGATTAGGTTTTGGTGTATTAAGAGTTAAGGCACAAAGGTTTGTTGGGATACTTAGTTGCTCTCGTGCATGAGTGAGGTGATTGTGATCCCAATCTCCCTCGCTAGTCAGCACATCACTGTTGAAATTGTACGTCGGGGTGAGGAGTCGTGGTTACTTACGACAATCTATGTGGCACCAAATCTGGCAAATCATTATGTGCTTTAGCATAATCGAGAATCATTTGCTCAAAGTAACCGTCGCCCATGGGTCTTGGCGGGTGATTTCAATGTGACTATATCATTGTCGGAACAAACTAGTTTGTCTGATGGTACCATGAAAGAATCACGGGTGTTTAGTCAGTGGTTTGACGACCTCCATGTTATTGACTTAGGGTTTCAAGGCCCATGATTTAATTGGTCTACGGGTTACGAGAATAGCACATATATGGCCCCGGGATCGATCAATGTCTTTGTAATAAGAGTTGGCGTCTTGAGATCCTCGGGCTACTATCTCTCATCTCACGGCATCGTACTCTGATCACTTCCCTCTCCTCCTTTAGACCGACCCAGACCCGCCTAGGGCTCTGGTTTACCGTCCGTTTTGCTTTGAGGCTTTGTTGACTCATCCTGACTTTGGCCCATTCTTGTTTGTGCAGTGGATGATTCGATTGATCTGGTCTCATGTCTGGGATTGCTATCTAAAAGTTTGTCTAACTGGAACAAAGCAGTGTTTGGAAATAATTTTCAAAGGAAAAGGAAGTTTTAGGACAGCCAGGAAGGGGCCCAATTCAAGCTCGGATCTACCCGTCAACTATCCTTCTTTTGTTGGAGTCTCAATTACACAAAGATCTGGAACTTGTTCTTGATCAAGAACAACTTTTATTGTTTCACAAATCGCGAGTGTCCTTTCTTCTTGATGGGGACCGAAATACTTGGTTTTATCACTTGTCTACTGTCATCCGATGTCGAGCAACATGATCACTTCTTTCTTGAATGGGTGATGGGTGTGGGTCTTGGACACCACTGAAATCAAATCCATATTCATGAGCTTCTTTGAGAGATTGTATAATGCAGAGTCTACTTTTGTTTCGCCCCCGTGCCTGGTTGTTCACACGTCTTTCCCTCTCTTGACTCTAGGAGATCTTGAGACAATTTTTGCGCCTTTCTTCACTACGGATGTTTGGGATGCACTGCACTTGATGGGAGCGGTCACCTCGCTGGGACCGGATAGGTTTCCGAATATTTTTATCAGCGCAATTGAAGCATTGTTCAAGAGCAGGTTACTGAGGTCGTTTTGAGTGTGTTCAATGATGGGCTGCTTCCGCCTGGCCTTAGCGACACCCTTTTGGTCCTTATTATGAATTGTGAAGCCCATGCTACAGCTTCCCGTTTTGTCCTATCTCTCTCCTTAACGTGGCCTTCAAGCTTACTGAGAAGGTGTTGGTGAATAGCAAAAACCAATCCTCTCTTCCCTTATGGTGCCCAGACATGCGAGCTTTATTCCGGATCAATAAATGATGGACAATGTTGTTCTCATTCAAGAGGTGTTGCATACCTTCTCTTTGTTGGGGACTTCCTTGAGGCACATGATGCTTAAAATTGACCTTGTTAAGGCTTATGACCGTTTCCGATGGGATTTTCTTAGCTCGACTTTGCTCCGTGCACAGATCCCTCCATACTTGGTCGATATCATCATGAAATGTCAGAGCCGGGGAAGCAAGGAACTGCTCTGGAACGGGGCCAATGTGAGCTGTTTCACTATCTCTCGGGGTGTGCGTCAGGAGACCCTTTTTCCTTGTACCTATTCGTCCTATGTATGGAAGTTCTATCACACATTATTTAGGATGCGGTGGGTTCTAGCTCATGGAATCCGGTTGTTGTTGGGGGTGTTAATCTTACGCTTTTATTTTTTGTTGACGGCCTGATTCTCTTTGATGATGCATCGGTTGAGCAAGCTCGGGTGGTCAAACGGCGTTTATGGGATTTTGTAATATGTTTAGGGAGAAAGTCAACTATGATAAGAGCAGTGTTTATTTTCCCAGTATGTGAATCCGGCGTCTAAAGTGGAGATCAATAATTGCCTCTCAATGACGTCGATGGATGATTCTGGCACTTCTCTTGGGGTACCGACCATCTATGGATGCATGACGGCTTCCGCTACCTCTTTTTGGTTGATAACGTCTTGGCTCACCTTCGTGGGTGGCAGGCGCGCTCCTTTCAATGACATGTCACGTCACTCTGTCTTCGTTTGTCTTGACAAGCCTTCCCCTCCACGCGATGCAGGTAACGCTCGTTCCCCAGTCCATTTGCAAATGGACCGGGGAACGATCGTTCATCTGGAGGAGTACACTGAGAAGAAGAAAATACATCTCCTTTTTTTGGATAAGATCACCCGACCTAAGTCTAAGGCTGGGCTTGGAATCCATTTTATGAGGAACTCAAACTCAGCCTTGCTTACTAAATTGGGGTGGCGTCTTATTGCGTACCCGAATTCATTATGGATTTGGGTGGTGAGGAACAAACATTGTGATGGTAGACTCGACCTTGACATGTTCTATAAGCATTCAGGTCATTCGTGTATGTGGAAGGGCCTAATTATGGGGGTGAATATCCTATAATAAGGGTTTTGTATGGCCATCGGTAATGGGTGAAATACGCTCTTCTGTTGCACCTGTGGTTAGTGGATTGTACGCTGCTTGACATTGCTTTGACGATTATCCCTTATGACATCACTAGTGCTACAGTAGCTGAATATTGGCCTAACACCTTGCACGAGTCTTGCTGCTATGAGGGTTCCAATTCAAGATAGTGAGGAGGAAAAAATAAGATAAGGATTTCTAACTCGGGTTCGTACTCTACTAAGTCTGATCCCCATCTATTCTCCATTTTCTCTACCCTCAAGCTCGTCATGGAGGCTTGTTTGGAAGGTCCCGACGTAGCAGCGGTGTCGGAACTTCCTCTTCCTGGCTTTGCACGATGTCATCATGTGTAATGCTACTCGTATGAGACTCCATATAGCTGCGTCCATTGGTTGCTCGAGATGTGGGCAGCTTGAAACCACCTCACATCTCTTATGTGATTGTGTTGATATCCATTTGGATGGCACTCGGGGGTGATGATATTCCAACTTCATTCTTCACTATCTTGATGATGCAGGCCTGGATCTAGGCTAGCATCGAGTGCATCAATCTAGCTCAATGCTTGCGGTGATGGCTTGGTTCACGTGGAAAACAAGGAACAGATTAGTTCATTGGCACTGATTCAACTACTCATCTCTCTCGTGCGGTCTGTACTACTATGGAGTCCTATCACTGTTGGGGCGGGTCCCGCAGTCTGATTTAATTACTATAATTCAATGGTCGAAAATCATAGAAATAGAGAAAAGCCCATTAAATGACGGCCCATATAGCTTTCCTATAAATACAAAGGATAGGGTACGGGAAAGGGATCACTTTCTGACTTCCATACCAAATCTCTGCCGAAATTCAGAGCTAAAAGTACCCCATTGTCTTATCCTACGCATAAATTAATACAGCATTTTCACCCCTCTTTGAGCTGCTACTGACTTGAGCGTCAGAGAGCCAAATCTAGAGGAAGCCCCCCCTTTCCCCTCTGGATTTGGTCGTGCAGGTACATCGACGAGGACCGAGAGGAATCGTTCGACGAGAATTGTCCCACATCCGAGAGCTTGAGTCGCCTTTACCCTGAGCCAAGGAAGACTAGAGTGAACCAGAGCCACTCGTCCGAGGTGTGTTAACTTGACGAGGAACTTGGGCTTCAACACTAGCGCCGACCGTGGGGACCCACTCACACATTCAAGCAAACACAAGAAACCAAATGGCAAGCCGGAACACAGCACAGAGCAGGCGCCCTAACGATAGTCCACCAGCGAGGCGTCAGCGAGAGGCTGGATCGCGCATGGGAACTGTGTCAGTAGAGGCGCCTACTCAACGAAGCTGCAACGTCGCCTTGACTGCAGATATGTACGAATTCCACGAGTTTCGTCGCTTCCAGGCATCTAAGCGGCAACAGGAGCAGATCGAGTGGCGCCTCCGTCACGAGGAAGCAGAGAAACAGCGTCAGGAGGACGAGGAGGCATTGGCCCGCCAACACGAGGAGTCCCGGGCTGCCGGAGAACGCGATCTCGCGTGTTTAGATGCCGAACCTCGACACCATGCCCCAGCGCATAGGGGAGTGTGTAACTCCGCACCCCCGAGGTATATGGAGGGGGAACTGATGCACCCTCGAGCACTCGATGCCCACAGAGCCAACAGCCTTCGTACGAATGCACCGCCCTTTGAGCCTCAGCGACCTCCTCCTCGAGCACATGAGCTTCACATGCCATCCATGGCACACGAGCCACAGCGTGAACATCATTTGCCTCCAAACTATGCATCAAACCTCGCCGATTACCACCTGATCCCATATCAGGCACCCGAGCACTATAGTCATGAACATTTTTTAGCATCTCGTCCACTAGCTCCGTATAACCCTTTTCCGGCTCCCAACCATGGCCACTACTTTAGTGCAGGGTCGATCTCGCGGGGAGCCACCATCTTCGCGGATCTATATCATGCATACTCTCGTTCGTGAGGACTTCAAGTACCCGACCTTGAAGGAGTACTCCGGTAACGATAACCCCCGAGACCACGTCAACCGGTACAGGTACGCCATGCTGACGTGCAATGCCGACGATGCCACAATGTGTAAAGGGTTCCCAAACACTCTGTCAGGGACTGCTCTCTCTTGGATCCTATCTCTGCCTAAACGAACCATCCAAAACTTCAACGACCTGGAGAGCACTTTGTTACTCATTTCAGCGCCTCCAAGAAGCGAAAGGTGACGATGATACAGACACAGGGTGTCAAGCAAAAGGTGAGCGAGAGTCTGGAGAGCTACGTTAAGAGGTTTACTGCCATAGCACTCGAGGCGCATGATTTCACTGAGGATGGCGCTCGGCAGGCATTCTTCGAGGGACTGCTCGACGATACTGATTTCAAAGCCCAGGCTCGGGCGAAAATAAATGATAGGGACGCCTATCTCAGCTATGATCGTATGCTCCAGAAAGCTTATGGGCAGATCGAAGTCGATAAGATAACGGGCAGGCACAATGGGGCCGAGCCCTCGAAGAAGTAGGGGCATGCATAGGGTGGTACTCAGAAGGGCGACGCACCCTGGGGCCCAAGAGGCAAGCGGACCATCATCCGAGGGCCTCGGCCTTGCAGACGGCAGGCCACCAGAATCAGACCCAGTTCCCAGTCCAAGCGATGGTGACCACGGTACAGAGGGCCCCGGGCCCGAGGACAACCAGCGAAGCCGTCACGGTAGGTGTGGTGCGAGAGGGCATCGCAACCGATCACACTCGACCGCTGAGTGTCGAGCCCTATACAACGAGGCACTGGAGGAAGACAGATGCATTATGGCAGCTCGGCGAGTGGAGGGAGGACAGGCCAACCCTGTACCCCCAGCCGTCCCCCCATCCACCACAGTTCCCGCAACCGGATGGCTTCGTGGGAATAATAACTGGCCGGCACGAGCCTCGATCTCTTAGCCGGCGAGATCTCAGGAGGGCCAGCAATGCCCCACCTCCCTCGGGAACGCCAATGTTGCTCATCACAGAGTCCACCCAAAATCCTTACCAGCTAAGCTTCACTGACTCGGACGTCGTCGAGTGGGCTAACAAGAGGGCCGACCCTCTTATCGTCCATATCCACCTAGGAACGAAGGTTGTCAAGAGGGTTATGGTAGATACAGGTAGCGCAGCAGACATCATCTACTGGGACGCTTACCATAGGCTTGGGCTAGATGCCTCGCGCCTCCGCCCTACGAAGGCAAACCTCGTCGGGTTCACGGGGATTCAATAAAAGCCTTGGGGGTAGCAACGATAGACATGATATTGAGGGATGAAGGCGGTCCTCGGAGAAGTTGCCCGATTGATTTTCTAGTCATTCCACTAGCATCTTCATACAATGCCATCTGGGGACGAGATTCCCCAACACGCTTCGAAGCAGTCGTATCCATAAGTCATTTTTGCCTAAAGTTCCCGACGGCGAGTGGTACTGGCATAGCGAGAGGCAACCAACAAGAGAGCGAAACGTGCTACATACAGGCCGAGGAGAATGATAGGAAGCCGGTTCACGCCAACCACTTATACTTATCTGGGTCGTTGAGGATCGAGAAGGAAGCAGACCTCGACCCTCGGGCAGACAGCCAAACAGGCTCCAGGAGCGAGGACCCCTCGCAGGCCGTCGAGGTGGGTAGGTAGTGCATAAATCCCTTCGACGAAGCCGAGAGAAACTTGTATGTAGGCCAAGGTCTTCGAGCAGAGGTAATGACAGAGATAAACTGATGCTCAGAGCTTCGAGAGATTGTTTTTGCATGGTCTCCTCGAGATCTGAAGGGTATACCTCCGGAGATTATGACCCATTCACTATCCATCGACCCCCGAGTTACTCCGCGGAGGCAAAAAAACGAAAGCAAGCAGGCCCCAAGAATGAAGCAGCTGCGGCCGAGCTGGCCAAGCTGCTCAAAGCAGGTTTTGTACAAACCATCCAATATCCAACTTGGCTGGCCAATGTGGTGATGGTCCCCAAGAAGGGTACTGGCAAATGGCGCATGTGCATCGATTTTACTGATCTGAACAAGGCATGCCCGAAAGATAGTTATCCCCTCCCGTCGATCGATCAACTTGTCGTTTCTACCGCAGGACAGAGGCACTTAGTTTCCTCGACGCCTATTCCGGATACAACCTGGTTGTGATGAACTTCGTCGATGCGGGGCATACTGCATTCATAACTGATAGGGGGACCTTTCTGCTACAGAGTAATGCCCTTCGGCCTCAAGAACACTGGAGCTACGTTTCAGAGGCTCGTCGACAAGGTATTCAGGGAACAGCTCGGCAAGACCGTCGAGGCCTATGTGGACGACATTGTTGTCAAGAGTAAGCACCAAGAGGATCATCTGAGGGATCTCCAAGAAGTTTTTATCACTCTATGACGTATGGGATGAGTCTCATCCAGAGAAGTGTGTATTCGGGGTGACCGAGGGGCAATTCCTAGGTTTCCAAATCAGTTAGAGAGGGATCCAGGTGAACCCCTCGAAGATTCAAGCAGTGCTAGACATGAAACCACCGCTAACGACATACGATGTACAGAGGTTCATGGGGCGGTGAATATCTAGGCAGGTTTTGCGCGAAGCTCGCCGAGCGTAACTTGCCTTTCTTCGACATTCTGCGAAAGCCGAAGAGCTTCACATGGACAGAGGATTGCAAGGCAGCGTTAGAAAGTCTGAAAGCACACCTGTCCAGCCTGCCTATCCTCTCGTTGCCCGTCCCGGGAGAAGCGTTACAGGTATACCTCGCGGCTGGTTCGAGGACAGCCAGTGCGGTGCTCGTCCGCGACCACCAGAAACCCATATACTTTGTCAGCAAAGCTCTTTCACCCGCAGAAGGCCGTTACTTGCCAGTCGAGAAAACAGTTTACACGCTTGTAATAGCAGCGCGGCGGTTAAGGCCGTATTTCCACGCTCACACCATACAGGTTCTCACAGACCTCCCGCTACGAGTTGTACTCCATCGGCCAACTCTATCGGGGCGCATGACGAAATGGGTGGTCGAGCTCTCCGAGTTCGACATCGAATATCAAACTCGACCAGCTATTAAAGCCCAAGCGTTGGCCGATTTCATCACAGAAACCAGTTTCCGAGGTGGTGAAGGATCCTCTTGTTTATCGCCAAGTCCGTGGAGGCTGTTCGTTGATGGCGCAGTCAACAATGATGGGTGCGGGGCAGGTGTAGCTTTGTTTTCCCCCGAGGAGGATTTGTACGAGCACGCAGTGACACTCGACTTCGAGGCGACAAACAACAAGGTAGAGTATGAGGCACTGATTATTGGCCTCAAGATTGCGTTAGAAGAACAGGTGGAGGAGCTAGAGTGTTTTTGTGACTCCGAGGTGGAAGTCCAACAAGTGCAGGGTGTATATGAGGCGCGGACGGGCACCTTACCACAGTACCAGGCACGTGTGTTACGTCTTCGTGGGATGTTTAAGCATTTCCTTATTACCGCGATCCCGCGTGACGAGAACGAACTAGCCGATGGTTTGGCCAAACTTGCGTCAAGGGCTAAGTTGATCGATGCGCATCAGGTGGGAAAATCTCGACCGATGTGGTATAATACAGCCTCGGTCAAGTCTATCTCCGAGCAGTTCGAGCTAATGGTTGTTACTCGGCCTGACGTCGAGGACTGGAGGACTCCTATACTCGAGTACCTAACGCAAACTAACATCTTAGAGGATCCACGGGAGAGAAAACGCCTTCAGACCAGGGCTTCACGCTTCTTCACTTGCCAAGGTGAACTATACAAGCGAGGAATCATGTCGCGAGAACTAAGATGCTTGTCAAAGGAAGAGGGCAATCAGATGCTGGTCGAGCTGCACACAGGGCTCTGTGGTACACACGCTGGTTGGCGATCTTTGGTGATCAAGGCACTACGACACGGGCATTTCTGGTTGTCCATGTGCGAGGATGCTATGTCCATCGTGCGATCGTGCAAAGCTTGCCAGGCTCATGCTCCGGCTTGCCACCAGCCGGGGGTCGAGATGCAGGTGATGTCAGGTCCTTTCCCTTTCTCCATGTGGGGTTTAGACTTGCTAGGCCCGTTTACGCCAAAAGCACCAGGGCAATTGGAGTTCATCATCGTCGCGATCGACTACTTCACGAAATGGATCGAGGCAGCACCTTTAGCTCGTACGACAGTTCAAGCCGTGCAAAAATTCTTGTGGCATAACATCATCTGCCGTTTTGGGCTACCACAAGACATTGTGACAGACAGAGGGCCACAGTTCAATACGCCAAAGCTCGTCGAGTGGTGCAAAGATCTGGGCATAAGGCTGAAATTCGCCTCAGTAGCGCATCCTCATTGCAACGGGCAGGTCGAGGCGGCTAACAAGTCCATTGTTACAGACTTGAAGAAGCGGCTAGATGGCACACAAGGATTATGGGCCGAGCAGCTGCCTCTTGTGCTGTGGGCAAACCGAACGACTGTCAAAAAAGCCACGGGGGAAACACCCTTCGCTCTGGCTTATAGCGTCGAGGCGGTTGTACCCGTCGAGCATCTCTTTCCAACGGATAGGGTCATACAATACGACAAGGGAGAGAACTCAGAGAAAATGCCGCTCGAGTTACAACTAAGAGAGGAGATGCGTGAGTTAGCAACCATTCGTGCAGCCAATCATAAAGCCGATGTGGCAAAGTACTATAACAAGAAGGTGAAGTCTCGGGGGTTTGTCAAAGGGGACCTAGTTATGCGAAAAACAGAAGGGGGTAAGCTCGACCCCAATTGGGAAGGCCCATACATTGTCGAGGCCGAGGTCGCATCTGGTGCATACAAGCTAAAGGATAGCGTCGGGAACCGCATCGCCAACTCATGGAACGTGATGCGGCTCCGCAAATATTATCCTTAGGCAATCCAATGCCTCGCCAATAAGGTACACATTCAAATATTGTCACGTTTATTTAATGTTCTTTCCTTCGGACAAGACGAGCATACTCTGACCGCCTAGCATGAACTTAACACATTAACTTTTTTTGCGCATATTAGGCGAGGTCATATGTCAGGGCTCGTCGAGGCCTTATCGGCTAACACATTAACAATAAGAAGGCTCAGCCATGTCTGAGCTATAACGATTAACACTTACTTTACTGCGTCCCTGGGGATCGACGACCAGGGAGAGAGTCACAGTTACTTAGGAGGTATGCTCCTTGATTTAGTTGCCGATTCCGATCATGGCTCGATGATTTATCCGATCATGACTCGAGGGAACTAATACGTTTTTACCCTCTGCCTCGCAGGGATGATTAGATTTATTAACGACTGCGTCTCAGGGGTTCGACGATCCCGAACCAGTCACGGTTACTTATGAGGTTTGCTCCTCGATTTAGTTGTCGATTCCGATCATGACTCGATGATTTATCCGATCATGACTCGAGGGAATTAATGTGTTTTTACCCTCTGCCTTGCAGGGATGATTAAATTTGTTAAACGACTGCGTGTCAGGGGCTCGACGATCCCGAACCAGTCAAGGTTATTTATGAGGTAAGCTCCTCGATTTAGTTGCCGATTCCGATCATGACTCGATGATTTATCCGATCATGACTCGAGGGCATTAATGTGCTGTTACCCTCTGCCTTGCAGGGATGATTAAATTTGTTAAACGACTGCGTGTCAGGGGCTCGACGATCCCGAACCAGTCACGGTTACTTATGAGGTATGCTCCTCGACTTAGTTGTTGATTCCGATCATGACTCGATGATTTATCTGATCATGACTCGATGATTTATCCGATAATGACTCGAGGGAATTAATGTGTTTTTACCCTCTGCCTTGCAGGGATGATTAAATTTGTTAAACGACTGTGTGTCATGGGCTCGACGATCCCGAACTAGTCACGGTTCTGCGTCTCAGGGGCTCGACGATCCCGAACCAGTCACGGTTACTTATGAGGGATGATTAAAATGAATAAACGACAGCGTCTCAGGGCTCGACGACCACAAACCTGTCAAGGTTATTTACAAAAGGTGATTATGGTTGGAAGGTCTTGGCGATAACTTACACAACGCGCTCGCAGACAGCGTCAAAAAAGTAGGCAGGGCCAGCTCGCACAATTATAGAAATAATGTGGCCTTAGGGCGTAGTACCAGGAACATCTGGCTTTTTATGTTGTATCTACCTTTTGAACATTTTTTGCACTACAATTGCTCCAGTCAACATTATCAAGTGGTTAATCATCATGTTATTTTCACTATTTCATTAGCAATATAGTTGTTGTTTTTTATTCAAAGCAATTGTCTACTATTGGAACCCACAACCCTGGACAGTACCTTTCCTCGCATACGTTGTATGGTCGAAAAGGCAGGGGGTGGTAGGCCAGGTTGTGGAAAGAAAGACTAAGTATAGAAATAAAGAGTAAGATAGAGGTGATAATGCATCGAAGAATTACACAAGTCGCTTGCATAGCAAATAAAGTTTTACGTTACAAAACCAAAAGAGGCATATACATTAACACCTACGCATCACTGTTGAGGGGGTGGGGGTGGATCCTTTGAAGTCTTTGTTGAGGCTCTCACCGCCCGAGCAACTTGTATGAACGTCCGCGCACCCTGGGGAACGTCGTTCTCACGACCTACGACAACTGAGCTCATTGGAGGAATCGTGGTGACGTTCCAGGCCTCAAGAGTATCCTCGTCGTCCATCGAGTAAGCTCCGAGGGGGCTGGGGTGTACTCAGGGGGAATCAAGGGGAGGCCATACATTTTCCGTGTGTCAATTACAAAGTTTGGAAGACCCTGCTCGGCCGCTTGACGCTTGGCCACCTCGAAGAAAACATTTGTCTGATACTGAGCAAGGAAGCGTTGGCGAGCCCCCTCTCGGTGATTAGAAGCATAGCGCTCGACGGCCTCTTTGCGGGCTTGATCAAGTAGCTCCCCCTGCTCCTTCAGGACCTTCTCGAGGTTGTTTTCCCCTTCCTTCACCTTCTCGAGCGCCCCGGCCAGCTCGAGATCTTTCTCCTCAATACGCTTGGATGTTGTCTCCAGAGAAGCTCGCTGGGTGGCCGCCTCCTCTTGAGTCCTTACCACCAGCGCCTTCAACTCTTTGACGGTCTTCTCCAGCTCAACATAGTTATGCGCAAGCTTAGAAGATGCTTTCTGAGACCGGGAAGTGTTCTTCAGAAGCGCCGCCACTAGAAGGTGCATCGCCTAAGAAGAAACAAGACACTTAGTAGAGCAGGGGAGTACCTATGGCAATAGGAGCAACGAGGTTCAAAGCAACTTACCCCGGCAGCCAGCTGCGTCTCGTCGACCGAGTCATATTCGGTCATGTTTCCGGATAAGGGGAGGCGGCGCCGGAAGAGCGATGGCCCGCTCGAGGACCTTCCGGGATAGCTCGGGTGTTAGGAGGAATCCCCCAACGCTCTTGCTTGAAGGAGCCTCGATTGTACGGAGAGGGAGAGGGCTCGTAGGAGTCCTCGTCGAGCTAGAGGGCTCGGTAGGCTCTTTATCAGCTCGGCGCTTCTTGCGTTGAGCAGTGCTCTTAGAAGACAGCGCCCGTTTCTTATTGAGGTGTTCGGACAATGGGACAATCGTCCTCTGGAAGGACCTCGATCGGAGGGAGGCGAACCTCCGCTTTATTTGGTTGGGTCCAAACCACATGAGATTGCTGGTGATGGGGGGGACCACGTGGTCCTCGTCGTCCTCCAAGTCTAGAAATACAAAGCTCTCCTCTGCATTAACAAAAAAGTAAGTTAGAAGATATATCAGCATAGTAATTACAAGCATAAGATATGAACACAGATATATAGATCCCCTACTACGAGGAGGAGGAAATAGATGATAAGGCTAAACCTACCCACAAGCGTATAAGATCAATTGTAGCTTTTCAAGTGTTGTTCCCACGAGGACAAAGTAGTATCTTTTGCAACCAAACTAGTAAGCTAAGTCGTAATAAGGGGATTTGGTAATTATGCTACGAAAACTAGGAAAACACAACTTCGGAGAAATATATGGATGAGAAATATCTAGGATCAAGGTTCACCACAACAACTCCTTGATAGATTACAAGATGCGTTTATCAAAGATTAGCATGGACTCGTTTGATGGTAAGCAATCTAATGTATCTACCAATTACTTTCAGGCAATAGTAGACATATCTAAACTCCAACCAACAATCACTTTCGTGCAAAGTTAATCAAGCAAAGACTAATAGGCGCTTAGAAACTAGAACTAGACCGGGTTAACATCCACTTTCGTGCTCAATTAAGTCCAACCTAACCTAGGTTTCTATGATTACTTATATCTCCACAAGAACAAACAACTTTATTCGGGTACAATTCTAGGAAATCCAACACAAACAATCTCCTTTCAGACTCATGTCATGTCTAATTGAAATCTATAGGTATCTCCTTTCAGACTCAACCTAATAAAAAATCTAATTGATAATCTCAACCTCAATAAGAACCCTAGAATTAAATCAAACAAGATTCCATGCTTTCAAAGACAAACACAAGAAGATAATCTATCAATTCATTGTTGGGATCACCCCAATCCTAGAACAATGGATCTAGCTATGCATAATGAGATAATCAATCAAAAACTCCTTAAGAATAAAGAGATTCATAAATCTAGAAGAGAATAAGAGATTACTTGATTGGATCTAGAACTTAGAACACCAATTATTGAAAAGCCTTCAACAATCTTCACAAAATAGCAAAAACTAGATCTTCAAATTAACAATGGAGAGATAGAGAGGGAGGATGGATCCATAAACAAGCTCTCGAAACCCCCTTTTATTCTACTCTAAATGTCCTCCCCAAAAGTAACCCCCTAGAAGTCAAAGAGTTCAAAGAGTAACCTCCTAGAAGTCAAAGAGTTCAAAGAGTAACCCCCTAGAAGTCAAAGAGTTCAAGGCAAATCAACCATTTTCGGAAGGGGGACCGGCTACTGGGGCCGATACTCGGCCGCGTAACGGGCCGAGTAGGTCTCTGGGGCTCTGGTGGGTTACTCGGGCAGATACTCGAGCGAGTCACAGGCCGAGTATCCCTCTGATGCTCCCTGTGGTGGCTGGCTACGTGGGCGGGTACTCGGCCGAGTAACAGGCCGAGTATCCCTCTGAGTTCCGCTCCTCATCTTCACTTTGCGATGGCTTGTCTCATCCTTCCTTTGGCCCCCTTCTTTGCTTGGCTCTTTCCTTGCTAATCTTCTTGTTCGATCACCTTTCCGCGCACGCTCATGATCTCCAATAGAATGCCTCCAAATCACCTGTAATCATCAAACAAAAGAGTAGATACCGACTCTACGAGGGAAACTAAGAAAATAAGATAAAATAAGACTAGAAAGACACAAAACGACTCTACTAAGACGAAATAAACATGACCTAAACTAGACTAAAATGCATGCTATTAAATTCCCCCAAACTTGAACCTTGCTTGTCCCAAGCAAGCACATGTCAACAAATCCAAGTAATATACAAAGAGGTATCTATCCAAGTGACATATGATTGATAACAACGAAAGATCAAACAGAAAACAAATCCCTTCCTAGCATGCTTTTCAATCAATGACAAGAATATATTAGTTCCTCAACTCTAGATCTCACCGGATTAATAGAACGTGTCACTCTCACTCATATATGTAGGTATGTGTTTCACTCAATGTTATAACTCAACTTTGAATATTAACTACCATAAGCTTGCAACCAAATCTAGATCTCCACTTTTAGGTAGAATGCAAAACACAATCATGAGACATACAAGGGGTTGTAATGGGGCTAAGGTACTCTATAAGGCATGGATGAAATTTTTGGACATGTGGTGCAAAATATATGAGATATGAACTTCATATGAAAACAACACCAACTCAATTTATATTACAATAAGCACAAATACACAACCCAACCCAAGATCTATCAAATTGTTTATTTGTTGCTCCTTTTCTTCTCTTTCACTTATTTCTCTCTTTTTCATCTCTTTTTTTTTTGTATTTTCTTTCTTTCTTTGTAACGAAAAAGAAGGGATCAAATTGGATATAAGCAACAAGATAACGCTCTATAATCAAACATCGTTAACCACCCCATCATCTACCATTCCCCCAAGCTTGTCTCACAACCACACCAAGTAAATAGAAGTTCAATCCCCTAGATAGGTAGGATATAAATATAAGCTCGGATTACTTTTATGGGGCTAACAAAGAAAGGCTATAAGGCTCAAAGGGCTACAAGAGAAGGATATCATCAAGGGTAGTCAAGGATAATATGGGCTCATAAAATATAATGTCTCAATCAAATGTGATGCATTTTTAGTCCTATATGCAGTCTCAAAGAGATTTAGAAGCAAGTTCTAGAGATAAAAAACAAAGAGAGTTCACTCATGAGAAATAAGATGACTTTGCAAATGTAGTCCAAGAAAGGCAAACAAGCTCACTAGGACAATTATCTAGAGTTTCGGTTCTAATATATCTTAATCAAAGTCCACATGCTCAGGTCAATGTCAAAAGTGTGATCAATCATATCATCATCATAATGCAATTGTAATATTGACAACTAAAGCATATTAAAAGGATTCACAGTCAGTGTACCATTATAAGAACTCACAAAGGAACATGCAGGGGAAACGTGATAACCGACACACAAAAAAAATCGAAAAAAACAAACAAAAAATGCAATTCTAAACAACCTACATGCAAATACTCCCCTCCCCCAAGCTTAAAACTAACATTGTCCCCAATGTATAACTAAATAGCAAAAGGAAGAGAAGTACTCACAATGAACTACTTTTGTGAAGGTGGTTTAGGAGGAGGTCGACCCTTGAGAGAAAATCTCCCCTCATTAGGTAGACGGAGAAGATGGTCACTATCCCCCGGATCAAGATCCTCCTTCAACCTCAAATTGGATGGAAGAGTCTTCAACTTCACTTTTGGTGTCTCTTGAGTCTCCTCCATTGGGGAGAAGTCTTCACTAGATAGGGTCTCAAATACGGTCTCATGCACCTCATTACCAGATTCATATTCTAAGAGCACATCAACAAGTAGCTCTAGATTGTCAGCTTCGGTCACACTCTCAGTCAAGCAATACTCCAACGGATCATCAATCAAAATGGCCATCAACGATTCTTGGGTTGCTTTTTCAACAACATCCAAGCTAGAAATATCATCCTCAAAAGTAGGCTGCTTCACAACCTTAGGAAGGTTGAATTCCATTTTCTCTTCCCCAATATTGAAGGAGAGAACACCCTGCTTCACATCAATAAGAGCACCCGCGGTAGCTAGGAAGGGTCGTCCCACTATTATTGGAATAGGAGAATCAGCGGGAATGTCTAGGACAATGAAATCAATCGGGATGTAGAACTTGCCGATCTGGATAGGAATGTCCTCCAAAATACCAACCGGGCTTGTTGTAGATCTATCGGCCATGAGTAAGGTCATCTTCACCGGTCTAGGCTCTCTTAAATCAAGCTTCTTGCATATGGATAGAGGAATGATGCTCACACTAGCACCCAAATCACATAAAGCCTGGTAGGTACTCCTCCCTATCACCATAGGAACACTAAAGCTGCCCAGATCTCCAAGCTTAGGGGGCAACTTGTTTTGGATGATAGCGCTACATTCTTGGTTCAAAGCAATGGTGTGGTAGTCATCAAGGTTCCTCTTGTTGGATAGGATCTCCTTCAAGAACTTCACATAGGTAGGCATTTGCTTGAGAGCTTCGGTGAAGGGAATGTTGATGCAAAGTTTCTTCAACACCTCCACAAATTTGCCAAATTGGTGATCTAGCTGAGCTTGAGCTCTCCTTTGTGGGAAAGGAAGAGGAGGCTTGAATGGTGGTGGTGGCACATACTTGGGCACTTCCTTTCCTCTTTCTCTTGAACCTTAGCCTCTTCGGAATCTTCAATAGCTACTCCTTTCTTCTTAAGATCTACCACTTTAGGATCCTCGAGTTGTCGCCCACTCCTCAAGGACACAGCATTGATTTGCCCTTTTGGATTGGCCTCGGTTTGGCCCGGAAGGTGACCTTGCGGTCTAGGAACATTCTTTGCATATTGAGCATGCAAACTATCATGGCCCTCCAACTTCTTGTTAATGTTCTGAAGCTCCTTCATAATCAGCTGAAGCGTAGACTCATCGGATGGTTGAGAACGCTCTTGATGTTGTTGTGGAGGGGGTCTTGGTTGGAATCCAGGGGGGTATCTCTGAGAAGCTTGATTTCCTCCCCAAGAGAGGTTAGAGTGATTCCTCCAATCGGGGTTAGAGGTGTTGGAATATGGATCATTCCTCGGACCCCGATTAAAGTTGTTCATGTAGTTCACCTCCCCTTGTGCTTCACCTTGAGCACCGAATAGTTGGCATGATGAAATAGTATGATCACCCTCCCCACAAAACTGACAAACCACACTAGACGTATCTCGAGAGGATGATCCGGCCCCATTCGCTTTAGATTTTTGAATCGCCAAAGTCAACCTCTTGATCTCTTGCTGCATAGCATCTATCTGAGCTTGTTGGTGAGTTTCAGCATTCACCTCATACATCTCGGGCGCTTTCTTAGGATGTGACCAAGCATTATTATAATAATGAGAATGTTGTGCGGTATCTTCGATCAAATTCCATGCTTCCTCAACATCCATTGACATTATTCTACCTCCAGCTGAAGCATCAATAATGAGTCTTGTAGAACTGTCAACTGCATTGTAGAAGACGTGTAGCAAAGTCCATTTCTCTTGACCGTGATGAGGGCACAACATCAACAATTCCTTGAACCTTTCCCATCCTTCATATAGAGATTCAGCATCTTTCATCTGGAAGGCTAAAATCTGATTTCTCATCTCATATGTCTTCTTAGGAGGGAAATATTTGGTGAGAAAAGCACTGGCGAACTCATTCCAAGTGGTAACGGAGCCAAGAGGTATAGCATTATACCAAGCCTTTGCTCTATCTCGTAGAGAGAACGAGAATGTGCGCAAGAAGAGTGCTTCTTGACTCACTTCGTGGATCTTCACAGTATCCATAAGCTCGGTGAAAGTGGCCAAATGTAGGTGCAAATTCTCGGACGGCAAATCCCCAAACTGATTTTGTTGAACCATGTTGATCAAAGAGGGTTTGAGCTCAAAGTTACAAGCGGTCAGGGGAGGTCGAACCACACCAGAAACTTGCCCTCGGAGATTAGGTGTCACATAGTCACCTAAAGTCATACGTGGTTGAATGAGGGCGTTATTCTGCGGATCTCCATTGCCTTCTTGAGCCATCTCTTGTTCAATTAGATCACGTTGTTGTCTTCTTCTCAAGTGAAAAGTACGTTCAGGTTCGGGATCAAAGTCGTTGAGATTATTAGTGCTTAAGGCTCTTCGCATGAGAGGATAACAAACTTGAGATCAAAGACAAGAGAAAAGGATCAAATAACACAAGAGACTTAGTCGAACCAGTTGTAGGATACAACTAATACTAGCTAATGTCCCCGGCAACGGCGCCAAAAACTTGATAGGGCTAAACCTACCCACAAGCGTATGGGATCAATTGTAGCTTTTCAAGTGTCGTTCTCACGAGGACAAAGTAGTATCTTTTGCAACCAAACTAGTAAGCTAAGTCGTAATAAGGGGATTTGGTAATTATGCTACGAAAACTAGGAAAACACAACTTCGGAGAAATATATGGATGGGAAATATCTAGGATCAAGGTTCACCTCAACAACTCGTTTGATGGTAAGCAATCTAATGTATCTATCAATTACTTTCAGACAATAGTAGACATATCTAAACTCCAACCAACAATCACTTTCGTGCAAAGTTAATCAAGCAAAGACTAATAGGCGCTTAGAAACTAGAACTAGACTGGGTTAACATCCACTTTTGTGCTCAATTAAGTCCAACCTAACCTAGGTTTCTATGATTACTTATATCTCCACAAGAACAAACAACTTTATTCGGTTTAATTCTAGGAAATCCAACACAAACAATCTCCTTTCAGACTCATGCCGTGTCTAATTGAAATCTATAGGTATCTCCTTTCAGACTCAACCTAATAGAAATTCTAATTGATAATCTCAACCTCAATAAGAACCCTAGAATTAAATCAAACAAGATTCCATGCTTTCAAAGACAAACACAAGAAGATAATCTATCAATTCATTGTTGGGATCACCCCAATCCTAGAACAATGGATCTAGCTATGCATAATGAGATAATCAATCAAAAACTCCTTAAGAATAAAGAGATTCATGAATCTATAAGAAAATAAGAGATTACTTGATTGGATCTAGAACTTAGAACACCAATTATTGAAAAGCCTTCAACAATCTTCACAAAATAGCAAAAACTAGATCTTCAAATTTACAATGGAGAGATAGAGAGGGAGGATGGATCCATAAACAAGCTCTCAAAACCCCCTTTTATTCTACTCTAAATGTCCTCTCCAAAAGTAACCCCCAAGAAGTCAAAGAGTTCAAAGAGTAACCCCTTAGAAGTCAAAGAGTTCAAAGAGTAACCCCCTAGAAGTCAAAGAGTACAAGGCAAATCAACCATTTTCGGAAGGGGGACCGGCTACTCGGGCCGATACTCGGCCGCGTAACGGGCCAAGTAGGTCTCTGGGGCTCTGGTGGGTTACTCGGGCGGATACTCGGCCGAGTCACAGGCCGAGTATCCCTCTGATGCTCCCTGTGGTGGCTGGCTACGTGGGCGGGTACTCGGCCGAGTAACAGGCCGAGTATCCCTCTGAGTTTCGCTCCTCATCTTCACTTCGCGATGGCTTGTCTCATCCTTCCTTTGGCCCCCTTCTTTGCTCGGCTCTTTCCTTGCTAATCTCCTTGTTCGATCACCTTTCCGCACACGCTCATGATCTCCAATAGAATGCCTCCAAATCACCTGTAATCATCAAACAAAAGAGTAGATACCGACTCTTTGAGGGAAACTAAGAAAATAAGATAAAACAAGACTAGAAAAACACAAAACGACTCTACTAAGACGAAATAAACATGACCTAAACTAGACCAAAATGCATGCTATCAATAGACTAAGCCCTCGCCGAGCAAGGAAATCGATGGTCACTATGTCGTTATACCGTTTAGGACTTAGTCTACGGAACGCACAGAAAACCTCCCTAACCCTTTGAAGCTGCTCGGCTGAGTACATAGTCTCCCACTCGGCGATCCTGGAAACACGAACTCGGTGGTTTATCCTATGATCTCGAGAGGGTTTGACCAGAATCCATCGGCGAGTCCACCCGGTCTCATTACCCGTCATCTTGTACTGAACAGGGCTGTACATGCACGTACAGGTAACTAGTCCCCACGTATAGTTGTTCGGCTTGTACAAGGCACGAAAAAGATGGGCGGAGGGGGCATAACCAATCTCCTGACACCTGAGTTGAAAGCGGTCATATGCCTCCAGAAGTTGGGGTGGACCTGCGATGGGCTAAGGCAAAGCTCGTCGAGGAGTTCCCGGATGAACGGCGCCATTGGAAATCGGGAGCCCGCAAGAAGAGCATGGCGACTAATGGGAAATTATGGCCCATAATTGTCGAGCATCTTCCCATTATTGACTGGAAGAGTCAAAACCGTCCCGGCGGAAAAGGGGAACTCAGCCGCGTAGTCTGCTAAGAAGCGAGTTCTGACCGACGAGGTCGAGATCCTTATGTTGTACCCCTCGACGATACAAGGAACGGGAGCAATGCGCCCGTCGAGTATGAACACAAGAGGAGAACGAGCGGGAACAACGGAAGGCACCGCCACGTCGTCGATCACTACAGGTTTGAGGGCAGGGGGAAGGTATCATAAATACGATTTGAGGTGGTCGAGGGAGCGGTCCCCCAACTACTAGGGCCAGCCTCGTCTGGAACCTCCTCCTCCCAATCCTCGCCCTCCGATTCTGGGCGGTATGATACCGTTGACGACGAATTGTCCTCGAGAGAGTTGTCTTCCCGAAAGCTTACCTCCGAGTCTCGAACTGATGACGTACTCTGAGCTGTTACAAGAAAGAAAGAAGTTAGTCCTCGGGGCCTAAGTTACCCCGCGAAGAGGACCGAAAATAAAAGAAAGAAGAGAAGCGTAGACAAGAAGAAAGCAAGGGAAAAAGGGTAAAAACTGACCTGGGGAGCCGAACGGGCGCGTTTATGGTGATGTGACAGAAAAGGGGAAGGGGAGTTCTGACAGAGAACGACACTTTTCCCAGAAAAGACGTTTTCGGGAAAAAGTAACGCCGCCATTGATACAGAAAAACCTTGAAGGGGACGTCAATGGCCAGGAATGTTGGTCCTCTTCCATTAACGGTGACCTAGAATTTAAGAAAAAGCGAGTTGACTCGGCCATGGTTTTAACTAACTAAGGTACGTAGAGATAAATAGTTTACCGCCTAGGACAGCATTTATGCAAGAGAAACAGAATTACGGGGTATGAATGCACGGGAGAAAGATCAAAACAAGCAAGAAACACCAAGAACAAGATCAAGAACAGACAGAGCACGCAAAGAAAATGAGGAAAAAGAGAGAAGATGCTAACCTGGTGCCGATGATGCCATGGGAAGAAGCGAAGAGTTGAACGCCGACGGGGAAGTAAAAGCCAAAGAGTTGTAACGGACGCCGGAGAGGAAAACGGAGCACCGCCGGAGACACTGAGGATGGTAGAGAGAGCGTAGGAAATGAGAGTTTGAAGAGACGGTAATAAGTGAAAGAGAAAGGCTAAGGGTCTTCTTTTATAGTGATGAGAAGATGAAGCGTCGCCAAACAACCCCAACGCGACACGTGGCGAAAAGGAGGTTAGTGCCCGCCCAAAAGCGGTTCTTTTAGAAAATTCAAAAAGTTGGCGCGAGAAGGGAAGTGGTACCAGGAAAGGAACAAGTGAGGACGCGTGTATCATAGTCCGAGGGGGCTGGACGAGGAGAGGCCGAAACACAACCTCGTCGAGCGGAACGTCTGTCGAGGTACTCATCACTAACCTCGCCGATTATCAGAGTAAAAGGTCTAGAGAAGGACGGTTCCAGGTAAGTAACAGATAAACCTCGTCGAGCATTAAATCATGGTAATCGTATCAGACCCACGAGACTACGCCTCGACCAACAATGGCACATGACCATCGAGTAGAAGGCACTCGAAGGTCCTGTGGGGCTGGATGTTGGGGCGGGTCCCGCAGTCTGATTTAATTACCATAATTCAATGGCCGAAAATCATAGAAATAGAGAAAAGCCCATTAAATGACGGCTCATATAGCTTTTCCTATAAATACAAAGGGATAGGGTACGGAAAAGGGATCACTTTCTGACTTCCGTACCAAAGCTTTGCCGAAATTCAGAGCTAAAAGTACCCCATTGTCTTATCCTACGCATAAATTAAACACCATTTTCACCCCTCTTTGAGCTGCTACTGACTTGAGCGTCGGAGAGCCAAATCCAGAGGAAGCCCCCCCTTTCCCCTCTGGATTTGGTCGTGCAGGTACATCGACGAGGACCGAGAGGAATCGTTCGACGAGAATCGTCCCACATCCGAGAGCTTGAGTCGCCTTTACCCTGAGCCAAGGAAGACTAGAGTGAACCAGAGCCACTCGTCGAGGTGTGTTGACTTGACGAGGAACTTGGGCTTCAACAATCACATTGCAATGTCGATCTCATCTAACCAACTTACTGCCCCCTCGTCTTCCTACTCCACGGGTTCACCGTCACGATGGCAGCTACCAGGGCCGTGATGGATTTCGTTATGCTCAGATGGCACGTCTAAAGGGAACCTTGGACCTGCGGGGGGTAGAGGTATTTTCCGGGACACCATGGGTGGATCTGACGAGGCTTATGCATTCTCGTGCAGGTTTTGCTCGGCACTTGAAACTGAACTTCATGCTTTATACCATGGTATTGCAATTGTTGTAGATCTTGGAATCCAGAACTTAATCATTCACTGAGACTGTCTACTGGTAGTTCAGCTTCTCTTTGAACCAAATACGCCGCCGTGTGATAATTATCATCTAGTTGATGCATGTTGAAACCTGCTGGGGCGGATTGCATTGCTCGATGATGCGTGAATACTCCGACAGATGTGCTTGCAAATGCCTCTTTTACGCTCCCGAATTTTTTTTTACTGTTTTTTACTTTTAACTAGCTTTCTTCCAAAACTTCAGTTGCTAATAAGATCCGTGTCATGTACGGGAGTTTAATTTTTTTTAACATAGTTAGTGTAGTTACATAAATCTAAACGATATAAATTTATAAGA
Source organism: Phyllobates terribilis (assembly GCF_046119375.1). Lineage (NCBI taxonomy): Eukaryota > Metazoa > Chordata > Amphibia > Anura > Dendrobatidae > Phyllobates > Phyllobates terribilis. The sequence goes on along the minus strand of NW_027368522.1, from coordinate 11,266 downwards.
TAGAAAACAAATTGATAAAAAACAACAAATGAACATGAAATTTGTTAACCCATTTCACCATAAACGGTTGTGTCCGTGGGATTTTAATCCACGATCTCTAATATAATTATATTAGTTAATGGGCATCATCTAACCAAATGGACTTGATCTACTAAATTAGGAAACTGTGCATTTTCCCGATCAGTTAGTGTTATAATTATCAATACTGAATACAGTTATCATATCTGAGTTGATGAAATATTTGACAAATAAGCAAGCTCGTGAAGAACTTCACTCACATCAGCCACCTCAACTGCAATTTCACGTTAATGTAAGTTATTATCAGTTGAAATGAGTATTATAAAGTATATCAAGAATGACATCTATCACAAGTACATACATGTGAATGATTGCTGGAATTAGCAATAATAAGTGTAGAACAATCAACACTAAGGAGATACACTTGCCCATCCTTAAGATAAAAATATAAAGCATTGTGTATAATAAATTATTAGATTAAATCAGACGGAAGGTAAATAGTAAAACAAATTAAATGATATGCATAGTGAAGAATGATAGACATACCTCATCAGTTCAAGTTTTGAAAAACCTCTTTGTATACAACATTCAATGTTATAGTTTGTGGTTGACCATTTTTGTCACATAGAAGAACTTTCAAACCCTCTTTGCGTGTAACTCTTGATAGGGAAATATTTAAGTGCCCATGAGAAAAAACAGGCTGAAGTAGGAACAATTTGACTCGAGACAATGATTGACCTTGACTTTTATTTATGTTCATAGAAAAATACACGATCAACGGAAATTGTCTTCTCTGAAACCTAAAGTGAAATCGAGTATCTGATGGTGAAAGTATAGTGCAAGGAATGTACACTTGATGACCTATGTTACTTCCTTAGATTATGTCATCTTGGATAACGTGTGTTCCAAGTCGAGTAATTAACAGTATCGTACCGTTACATAGGCATGAGGGTTGATCAGTTTTTCTGAGAAGCACCACAAGAACACCTATATTCACTTTCAACACATGATTAGGAATCCTATATAATCGTATATTGTTGAGATAGTCACTTGAATACGTTGTAGCATCACTGTTATAGTTATCATTAGACATGCAAATACTGTCTTAACGAAGATAGATTCTTTCTTCCCCTGGTATTTAAGACAACATGTAATCACTGACCGTCTCGAAAATCTCATGTGTTGGGGGCAATAATTTCCCTTTCTTGGAAGTAATCAGCTGGACATTGAATGTCAATGAGAGAGGGATCAAAGCTGCAACAATTGATGGAATTGGTTCACTCACTTCGGTTATACGTACTCCTGAAGGAAGTTGACATTTGGAGGACTTAACCTCAACTTTAGTAATTAAAGTATTGATTCTTAATTTAATAAAACTCTCTTACATATATGTAATGACACTAACTACGTTATAATGTTAATGAAGTTTCAGATGAATCAAGGGGGATTAAGGAGGACTTTACTGGAAGTAAGGCTCCGTTCGGCAAAATACATTCATCTAGATGGATGTACCTAAAATTAGATAAAAAGAGGATAATTTATAATTTCTCCATCTACCTCCTTTTTGAACGGCTATTTTGTCCCAAAAATTCATCTAGATACATTCATCTAGCTTATCAAGTTTTCATGAGATGAGTCAAAAAAAGTTCATCCCCAATATTGGAGATTAATTGGAAAATTCATCTAGATGAATCTACCTTTTAATTCATCTACCATCTTTCATCTAGATGGAAAATAAAATTCATCTAACATTACCGAACAGAGCCTAAGGAGGACCTCGATGGTTGCAAAAATAGGAGAATGTTAAGAGAGAATATCATTAATTAATGAAGGAGATGGAGAGTAAAAATATTAAAGAATGTATAAGTAATTAAGCATCTAACTGTAATTAGAATGTAATTATAAATCTGATTTTATACAATTTAATGTACATGTAGAGGAGATTATTAATTAAAATAATAATAAGATGCAGAATTTTTCATAAATTCCATATCCTATTATTTAGGTCCTAATTATATTGCATGCTATTTTTTTAAATGAGAGGCAGAATATCATCAATCTTCAAGCATAATCATTAAAATTTATTAAATTAATAATGATGTGGCAATTATTTAATAGATTATTTGAATTATTATTTTAAATTCATTGATGAGGTGGACCAATAGGAAGTTGACATTTGGAGGATTTAACCTCAAATTTAGTAATTAAGTATTGATAGGTTATTTGAATTATTATTTTAAATTTATGATTGAGGTGGACCAATAGGAAGTTGACATTTGAAGGACTTAACCCCAAATTTAGTGATTAAAGTATTGATTCTTAATTTAATAAAACTCTCTTAGATTTATATAACAACACTATCTCTGTTATAATGTTAATGAAGTTTCAAATGAATCAAGGGGAGATTATGGAGGACTTTGTTGGAATTAAGGTGGACTTCGATGATTGTAAACATAGAAGAATGTTAAGACAGAATGTCATTAATTCATGAAGGAGATGGAGAGTACAAACATCAAGGAATGTATAAGCAATTAAACATCTAATTGTAATTAGAATGTAATTATGAGATCTGATTTTATATAATTTAATGTACATATAGAGGAGATTATTAATTAAAATAATAATAAGATGCAGAATTTTTTCAAAATTTCAGATCCTATTATTTAGGTCCTAGTTGTGTTGCATGCTATTTTTTTAAATGAGAAGCAGAATATCCTCAATCTTTAAGCATAATCATTTGAATTTTTTAGACTAATAATGATGTGGAAATTATTTAATAGGTTATTTGAATTATTATTTTAAATTCATTGATGAGGTGGACTAATAGAAAGTTGACATAGGAAGTATTGATTCCATGTCCTCCTCATCAGGAGTTGCTTGATTCCATTTATTACAATTCTCAGAGGACTGGCCTTGTTTTCTAATAATAAATAAATAAAATTTGTTGTGTTTGCAAAATAAGTGCATACAAAATAAATGTTACAACAAGAAAAATAGTCATGAAGTTAGATAAAGAATTAATCAATTAACACGCGTTTTCTAATTGATCATAGATGTCCTTCTGTCTTTGTTTTGTTGTTTTGTCTGTGGTTTATTCGGCTATTTGCCTACATTTTTTTTGTTATTATTAGCAAAATAGTAAAGTCTAACTATTGGATATATACTTATATATCGAAGAAAGCTAGTCGGAGTATTCCATAAGCTAAAAGAAGTAAAGTTGAAGATAAGAACAAATCTAGAAAGGCAAAACAAAACCATATACGAAACAAGGCAATTAAAACTAGGGGGTGGTTTTAGTTTGAGTATAATGATTTGATATAATATACTATTTTGTTTGTTGTCTTGTATTAGTGCACATTGGCACTAGTTGGCAAAATCAAATTCTCATAATACGTCACCTATTATGTGGATTGTGGGTTTTCATATAATTTTATATAACATTGACATTGCCTTTCCGTTAAACAAGAATGCTAATCATAACTTTTTGAGACACTTCTATTGGGTATATAAAACTAGACTAGTGAGGAAAATTTGGCCTCACAAAATATCACGTGATGAAATAATAAAAAGAATATGACTATGTGATACAGCTTATACAATTGATTCCCAAGTTCATCTCCTATTTTAGGGTTGCAGTTTAGTTATAGGATTAGATCAAGTAAAAACTGTTTCAAACCATTCTTCCTATTTCACTTTGTCAAAATGTATTTTATAACGCTTATATTTTTTATTATATGTTAATAAAAATTATAAAAATTTAATATATATGTAGTACTCATTGAGACGAATAAAACATGATCACACATGACTATGTTTTTATTTATAGATTGAGAAGAAACGAGAGAACCGTCTTAAATTATGATAGTGTCCCTCTCCTAAATGAGAAGAACATATTGGGACGGAGGGAGTAGTATTTTACTATATGAAATGTGAACAAATTTTAATTGTAAATATTACTATTTTATATATGAATATGTGCTAAGATGTGAATTTAAAGCGATGATTGTTGACTGAAAACGATGCATTAGGTTTAAAAACCGCTTCAAGAATTCTAGTACAACTCTAGATTTACATTTAAAATAGTAAAATTTATAGTTCAAATCTGTTCGCATTTCTTATCGTAAGGTATGTTTTTAAAAAAAAAACTTTCTTTGGAGTTATATGATTAGTTATTGATCAGGGACATAGTCTTAATATCATTAACAATATTAAGAATATTAGGAAAGTATTTTGAGATATTAATACAATAATTCTTCAAAACATTATCGTCCAGTCCGACAGAAACATTATCGTCCCACCCGACTCTGTTTTATCTTCCATTGTTCTAGGTGCAGTAAATAAGAGACGCGGTCGATTCCTACATCTCTGGTTCTGAACCAACAGCTCGCTTCATATATGCTTCAAGACTCGACCCCATACATGATTGACGAGGAATTTCATTAAGATAATTTGTTTAGATGATTTAGGTATGTCTTGTTTGCAGTGTTCCAAAAAAGCGCTTATGCACTAGGCGGCACCTTAACGTTGCGATTAGTTGCTAGGCGTATTCAGCTAGATGGTGGGAAAAAATCGTCCGCCTAAGCGGCCGCCTGGCCTAGGCGCGTTTTTTAGAACACTGGATGGAATAGAGGATGATGTAGATGAAAATAATGATGAGTTTGGGCTTGATGAGTCAGACATTGAGTAACAAGTTAATGTTCAAGTTGAGGAGGATAATGAGAATTAAGAGATGGAGTATTAGATTAATATTTCTATTTCATTAAGTTGAAATATGCGTTGAAAACTGTAGGATTTTTATCTATAATGGTCTTGTAGATCTTCGTTATGAATAATGCTATAAAGTTTACGAATTTTGAATAATTAATTAGCAAATTATATGCTTATATTAAATTACATTGTTAAATTATGAATTACTATCAAGACTATAATCAGTATATTTTATTTATCTTTTCATATAAGGAAATTGTATTAAAATATAAAAATAAGTGTTATAGTATTGATTCGACTAAGCCTTGTCTAGGCTCCCGCCTAAACTCCCTCACTGCCTAGCACCCACCTACTACTTTTTAGAACACTCCTTGTTTGTGATAAGGGATCTATAGTCTGTAAAAAAAAATCTTCTCCTATGTTATCTATATGCCTATTTAATATATACCCTAATGATACTGATTTAATAATATGATGTCATAGATAAATATTGATGTTTTATTTTGATCTTGTGAATGTTTATATCTTCCATTTTGTATTTTTGTCACTCAAACAACCCATCAATTAATACTCTGTAATAAATGACGTAGTGAGTAGTAGAACTAGTATCGGATGAAATTTGATTTAATGTTGTGAAATGTGAAGCTACGAACATTAATTTCTAAATAATGAACATATAGTATTAAATATATTAGCATAGTAAATATAATTAAAAATATAAAAGGGCTGAAATAACGCGTTGATAATTTTTTAAATAACTCAAAAAAAATAACCATCGCTCTGTGTTCACAAAATTATATTCTATAACTCAAAAAAAAGAAATAATCATCACTCTATGTTCACAAAATTGTCTTCTATGTTTATTATTTGTATAATAATATCTACATTATTGTATTTTGCAATTTAAGCTTAACTTCAGGTGAAACTTTCTCATAAATTGTAATATAACAAATTACACTATCTGAAATGGCAATTTTCGAAAACTGATACTTAACATGAGATTAAAGATTGTATGAGACAAGAAACAAGGCCTCACATGGTTGTGTTTCATATAGAAATCAAAAAGTTTCGTAGGGCACTTCTTTTGTGCCAATTCCAGGAGGACCAAACAACTCTGTGTGGCCTTGTAATGTTAGTGAAACTAGAGACGTAGGACATTATATGTGTTTATAATGGAGCACGTGTGGTTACAATGGCCACGAGATCCACCTCATGGGAGCCAATCTAACCAAACTACAATGTTGTTTAATCCATCATAGATCATGATTAGATACATCCATTTAAATCATGTGGCAAATGCTTTTATTGGACGCCTCCACCTACCTTATCATGGATACAGTGAAGGAGGTAAATTACGAGGATGTGCAGCGTCAGTGACAAGAATCGAATCCAATGATATTTCCTCCTTATGGTTCTGCTATGTGCCATGGTAACCTATTAGATCATACTGTTAGTAATTATGATAGATATTATCATATCTAAGTTTGTTAAGATAATATTCTATCTTAGTCTTAGCTTATTTATCTTCTTAGATAGTTTCTTATCTTTTATGTTATAGATAGACTGTTTAGCTAAAGATAGAGTTTCATGTAACTCTATAAAAGCTTCATTACTTGATCAATACAATTCATGAGTTTCAATAACAATCTTACATGGTATCAGCCTAAGATCGATTCTCTCCCACAAAACCAAAACACATACAACCAAAGTCTCGTTCTTTTATCATGGCGTCCGAACAATATTTCGGCACCTTGACAAACCCCCATGAACCGACTATTCCCCTTATCATCGTCTTCTTGACCAACGTCAACAAGCTTACCAACACCAATTACCATCAATGGCGTGCTCAAATTCAGGCTATCCTTGAAGGTTACGATCTCTTTGGCTACCTCGGCGGTTCTGTTTCAGCGCCGGCACAAACAATCACCAAAGACAACACCACAACATCGAACCCGCCCTACCTTACTTGGAAGCGTCAGGACAAGCTCCTTTTCGGTGCCCTCCTCGGCACTCTCTCTGCATCAGTTGCTCCCCTGGTTTCGCAAGCTCCGACATCAAAGGACGTCTGGGACATCCTCAAACAGACGTTCGCTCGTGCTTCTCGCGACCATATCAAGCAACTCAAAGACAAGATCCGATCTTCCTCCCAAAGGGACTCAATCCATCTCTGATTTTATGCAGGGAATCAAGGTTACTGCTGATCTTTTGGCCTCTCTTGGCTCGTCTATTCACGGTGAAGATCTCACCGACATCATCCTCCGCGGCCTTGACGATGCGTACAAACCAATCATCGATGTTGTTCATGCCAGAGACACACCGATTGACTTCGACGCTCTTCATGAAAAATTGCTGCAGCACGAATTACGGCTTAAACAGGAGGAGCGATCCACGTCCGGGCCGGCTACTGCACTCACGGCGCAATCCAGATCCACCAAACAGAAGGCCAAGGGCGCGTCTTCTTTGTCAGCATGGCAGCCTCAGCCGAACTCTTCCTGGAACCAAAACCGTCAACCACCTCAGAACCCGCAGCCAAACCCTAATTCCTGCGCTCCACCTTCTAACCCTAACGGTCCAAGACCGTTCCATGGTCGATGTCAATGGTGTCGGGAAATTGGACACGTCCTCCGGTACTGCCCTCTCTTCCAACAAAGCCATTCCAATGTGCATCCTCCAACCCCAGTCCGCTTCCAGCACAATCAACCCCAAGCCAACAATGCATCTACCCAAAACCAACAAAACCCTAATTGGCTAGTTGATAGCGGAGCATCTCACCACCTTACCAATGATCTTCAAAACCTAGCCCTGCACTACCCGTACAATGGTCCGGATGAAGTTTTTGTCAGTAACGGTTCAGGTTTAACCATCACTCACAATGGCTCTCTTTTGCTTAATCTTCTACTTGCACTTTCAACTTGTCTAATGTGTTATGTGTTCCATCCATATCCAAAAATATCATATCTGTCAAATTTACCTCTGAAACCAATTGTGCAATCATATTCTTACCCACTTGCTTCTTTGTGAAGGATCTCCAGACCGGCAAAACAATGCTTAATGGACCATGCATTGATGGAGTCTACATCTGGCCAGTTTCCATCCCGACGCTCCATTCTACTACCGTTCTTCCTTCCTAGTCTTGGCATCACAAATTAGGCCATCCTTCCAGTTATGCTTTTGATTTAATTAGACCTAGCTTGAATTTGAAATCTTCCTTTCAGCAATTACATTGTGTTCCTTGTCATCTTAATAAAAGTCATAAACTTCCTTTTAAGCAATCTACACTTGGTTCACATGCTCCTCTTGAAATTATTTTTTTCTGATGTTTGGAGCTCGCCTGTTTCTTCGTATGATGGTCATCGCTATTATGTTGTGTTTATTGATCATTTTACACGTTATATATGGCTTTTTCCACTCAAAAAGAAATCTGACACATATTCTACTTTCATCAAGTTCAAACCTTTGGTCGAAAACTTCTTTAAACACAAGATTAAAACCTTCTACTCCGATAATGGTGGAGAGTTTATAGCTCTTCGTTCTTATCTCAGCGAACATGGTATTAGTCACTTCACCTCTCCTCCTCATACACCTGAACACAATGGTATCTCAAAGCGTCGTCACCGTCACATCGTGGAAACTGGTCTATCACTTTTAAGTCATTCTGGTCTCCCTCTTGATCACTGGCCTCACGCCTTTCTCACAGCTGTCTACCTCATAAATCGCCTCCCTACACCAACTTTTGGACACATTTCACCTTATTACAAGTTGTTAGGACAAGTTCCTGACTATAGCAAGCTTAAGAATTTTGGTTGTTTGTGTTTTCCATGGTTAAAACCGTATACTGCTCATAAAATAGAATCACGGTCTATTGTATGTGTTTTTGTAGGTTACTCAGCTACGCAACATGTCTACCAATGCCTTGATCCCAAAACAAAACGCTTATACACTTCCGTCATGTCAAATTCGTGGAAACCGAATTTCCCTACAAAACATTACCTACATTATCATCATCCACTGCCCAAACCGAGACTTCGGCCACATCGGATCTCACCCACCACACTTTCTTACAACCGGGCCCACCATCCTTTTCTGACCACTCACATCCCACCACATCTGCTACTGCAGATCCCTCCCCTACACGAAACCCTAACCCTAATCTTTCTCCCCAATCCCCACCCGCCACCTCGTACGTCTCCCCCTCAGATCCCTCCAACCCTAATTCCTCTCCCTCTGATCAAACCCCACCCGCCACGTCATCTGCTGCCCTACCTGCTTCCGTCAGCCCTACCCCTGCTTCCGTCAGCCCCACCCCGCCGCTTGATCAACCACCCCCCTCCCCTCCATCCGGCATAGTTACTCGTTCCAAAAACAATATCTTTAAACCAATTCAAAAGTTGAATCTTTCGGTTCAAGTTCACCATCAACCCGAACCCAAAACCATTACCCAAGCTCTCAAAGGCCCTGATTGGCGGGCTGCCATGCAACAAGAGTTCGATGCCCTTCGGTCCAATGCGACTTGGATCTTGGTTCCGCCTTCTCCCTCTCATAATCTTATTGGTTGTAAGTGGGTTTTCCGCACTAAATATTTGCCAGATGGTTCTCTTGATAGGTTCAAAGCGCGTCTTGTTGCGAAAGGATTCAATCAACATCCAGGATGGGACTTTCATGAGACATTCAGTCATGTGGTCAAGCCGGTGACTGTTCGTGTTGTTCTCACCCTCGCAATATCCAACAACTGGCCGCTTCGTCAACTTGATGTCAACAACGCCTTCTTACAAGGATCTCTCAATGAAGATGTCTACATGTCCCAACCACCCGGATTTGTTGACAAATTGCATCCTGCTCACGTTTGCAAACTCTCCAAAGCCATATACGGACTCAAACAAGCTCCCCGTGCCTGGTACAATGAACTCAAAACGTTTCTTCTTAGTATTGGATTCGTTAATTCTGTATCGGATGCTTCATTATTTGTCTCATGTCATGGATCTACCACGCTATACTTGCTTGTATATGTCGACGATATTATCATCACAGGAAACAACTCTGCAGCCATTGATGCCCTCATTAGTCGTTTATCGGCCAAGTTCTCCCTCAAAGATCTTGGGCAACTCTCGTACTTTCTCGGTGTTGAAGTCACACGCACTACGGAGGGCCTCTATCTATCTCAGCGGAAATACATAGTCGACATCCTTGCTAAAGCCGGAATGGATTCAACAAAGCCTGTTTCAACGCCTATCAGCGCATCCTCTCCTCTTCGACGTGGGTGTGGTACGGATTTTCCGTCTCCAACGGATTACCGGGCAGTTGTTGGCTCTCTGCAGTACTTGGGTCTCACTCGCCCAGATATAGCCTTCACCGTCAACAAATTAGCTCAGTTCATGCAAGCACCCACAACAGTTCACTGGCAAGCCCTAAAAGCGTCTTCTTCGGTTCCTGGCAGGATCACTTGATCGATCAATTTTTTATCTCCGCTTCTACAAACCCTTGTCTTCGGGTCTTTTCAGACGCAGATTGGGCTGGTGACACTGACGATTACATCTCCACAACTGGCTACATTATTTACCTTGGTTCGACTCCTATCTCCTGGTCTGCCAAGAAGCAAAAGTCAGTGGCTCGTTCGTCTACAGAAGCTGAGTACAAGGCACTAGCGGATTCAACAAGTGAGCTGCTTTGGATTATGTCTTTGTTTAAAGAACTTCATCAGTCCATAGGTCGCACTCCGACAGTTTTTTGTGACAACTTGGGCGCAACTTTCCTCAGCGCCAATCCTGTTTTTCATTCACGGATGAAGCACATTGCTCTTGCATATCACTTTGTCCGGGAGCATGTTAGCTTGGTCTTTCCCGTTACGGTCGTCCAGCTTGAGGGGGCATGTTAGTAATTATGATAAATATTATTTTATCTAAGTTTGTTAAGATAATCTTCTATCTTAGTCTTAGCTTTATTTATCTTCTTAGATAGTTTCTTATCTTTTATGTTATAAATAGATTGTTTAGCTAAAGATAGAGTTCCATGTAACTCTATAAAAGCTTCATTACTTGATTAATACAATTCATGAGTTTCAATAACAATCTTACACTTACTCCTATATACATTAATCATGAGATTTGATGCAATAATAGACAAGGTGCAAACTATGTTGTTGTGGTTTTGTATATTGGTCTGATAAGTCCGGGATAAGAAGATATGGACCGATGTCAGCAACAAACAAAGAGTTGTTGAAGTACACCCAAGATCGATATGCTGCAAGTAAATTGAGAGGTTCTCAAAGCCTGATCACTCACAACGTTCATTACGTTATTATGGAAGATTTTATTTGATTTATTTTCTTTATTTATAAACAGAAGAAGAAAAAAAACCTAGAACACAAACATTCATCAAATATCTTTTAGCAATAAAACAAAGAATAAGGATTTTGTGTGAAGTGTACTTATGGTGTGAAATGCGAAGTTTCCTCGGGTACACATATAACAAGCTAATGTTCACATATAACACGCAATCGTTCAGTTCTAAGAGGATAAAAAAATCACCCAGAATACTTAGAAAA
>NW_027368521.1:0-49137 GCF_046119375.1 Phyllobates terribilis | reverse complement strand
GGAAAAAGCAAAAAATTTCAGAATTGCACCTTGCAATGTGGAGATATTACTGTTTGTGCATTTACAATATTCATTGATTTTTGCCATTGAAAAACATCATTATTTCATATACCAGAAATGTTTGAAGCTACTGACTGAAAGGAGCTGGCATCTCACTCTCTTTGAATCTTCTTTATCATGCTAGGATTAGCAGGAAAAAGCAAAAAATTTCAGAATTGCACCTTGCAATGTGGAGATATTACTGTTTGTGCATTTACAATATTCATTGATTTTTGCCATTGAAAAACATGTTTTTCATATACCAGAAATGTTTGAAGCTACTGACTGAATGAAAGGAGCTGGCATCTCACTCTCTTTGAATCTTCTTTATCATGCTAGGATTAGCAGGAAAAAGCAAAAAATTTCAGAATTGCACCTTGCAATGTGGAGATATTACTGTTTGTGCATTTACAATATTCATTGATTTTTGCCATTGAAAAACATGTTTTTCATATACCAGAAATGTTTGAAGCTACTGACTGAATGAAAGGAGCTGGCATCTCACTCTCTTTGAATCTTCTTTATCATGCTAGGATTAGCAGGAAAAAGCAAAAAATTTCAGAATTGCACCTTGCAATGTGGAGATATTACTGTTTGTGCATTTACAATATTCATTGATTTTTGCCATTGAAAAACGTCCAGAAATGTTTGAAGCTACTGACTGAATGAAAGGAGCTGGCATCTCACTCTCTTTGAATCTTCTTTATCATGCTAGGATTAGCAGGAAAAAGCAAAAAATTTCAGAATTGCACCTTGCAATGTGGAGATATTACTGTTTGTGCATTTACAATATTCATTGATTTTTGCCATTGAAAAACATGTTTTTCATATACCAGAAATGTTTGAAGCTACTGACTGAATGAAAGGAGCTGGCATCTCACTCTCTTTGAATCTTCTTTATCATGCTAGGATTAGCAGGAAAAAGCAAAAAAATTTCAGAATTGCACCTTGCAATGTGGAGATATTACTGTTTGTGCATTTACAATATTCATTGATTTTTGCCATTGAAAAACATGTTTTTCATATACCAGAAATGTTTGAAGCTACTGACTGAATGAAAGGAGCTGGCATCTCACTCTCTTTGAATCTTCTTTATCATGCTAGGATTAACAGGAAAAAGCAAAAAATTTCAGAATTGCACCTTGCAATGTGGAGATATTACTGTTTGTGCATTTACAATATTCATTGATTTTTGCCATTGAAAAACGTTCTATTCATAACCAGAAATGTTTGAAGCTACTGACTGAATGAAAGGAGCTGGCATCTCACTCTCTTTGAATCTTCTTTATCATGCTAGGATTAGCAGGAAAAAGCAAAAAATTTCAGAATTGCAGTTTGCAATGTGGAGGTATTACTGTTTGTGCATTTACAATATTCATTGATTTTTGCCATTGAAAAACGTTTTTCATATACCAGAAATGTTTGAAGCTACTGACTGAATGAAAGGAGCTGGCATCTCACTCTCTTTGAATCTTCTTTATCATGCTAGGATTAGCAGGAAAAAGCAAAAAATTTCAGAATTGCACCTTGCAATGTGGAGATATTACTGTTTGTGCATTTACAATATTCATTGATTTTTGCCATTGAAAAACATGTTTTTCATATACCAGAAATGTTTGAAGCTACTGACTGAATGAAAGGAGCTGGCATCTCACTCTCTTTGAATCTTCTTTATCATGCTAGGATTAACAGGAAAAAGCAAAAAATTTCAGAATTGCACCTTGCAATGTGGAGATATTACTGTTTGTGCATTTACAATATTCATTGATTTTTGCCATTGAAAAACGTCCAGAAATGTTTGAAGCTACTGACTGAATGAAAGGAGCTGGCATCTCACTCTCTTTGAATCTTCTTTATCATGCTAGGATTAGCAGGAAAAAGCAAAAAATTTCAGAATTGCACCTTGCAATGTGGAGATATTACTGTTTGTGCATTTACAATATTCATTGATTTTTGCCATTGAAAAACATGTTTTTCATATACCAGAAATGTTTGAAGCTACTGACTGAATGAAAGGAGCTGGCATCTCACTCTCTTTGAATCTTCTTTATCATGCTAGGATTAACAGGAAAAAGCAAAAAATTTCAGAATTGCACCTTGCAATGTGGAGATATTACTGTTTGTGCATTTACAATATTCATTGATTTTTGCCATTGAAAAACGTCCAGAAATGTTTGAAGCTACTGACTGAATGAAAGGAGTTGGCATCTCACTCTCTTTGAATCTTCTTTATCATGCTAGGATTAGCAGGAAAAAGCAAAAAATTTCAGAATTGCACCTTGCAATGTGGAGATATTACTGTTTGTGCATTTACAATATTCATTGATTTTTGCCATTGAAAAACATGTTTTTCATATACCAGAAATGTTTGAAGCTACTGACTGAATGAAAGGAGCTGGCATCTCACTCTCTTTGAATCTTCTTTATCATGCTAGGATTAACAGGAAAAAGCAAAAAATTTCAGAATTGCACCTTGCAATGTGGAGATATTACTGTTTGTGCATTTACAATATTCATTGATTTTTGCCATTGAAAAACGTCCAGAAATGTTTGAAGCTACTGACTGAATGAAAGGAGCTGGCATCTCACTCTCTTTGAATCTTCTTTATCATGCTAGGATTAGCAGGAAAAAGCAAAAAATTTCAGAATTGCACCTTGCAATGTGGAGATATTACTGTTTGTGCATTTACAATATTCATTGATTTTTGCCATTGAAAAACATGTTTTTCATATACCAGAAATGTTTGAAGCTACTGACTGAATGAAAGGAGCTGGCATCTCACTCTCTTTGAATCTTCTTTATCATGCTAGGATTAGCAGTAAAAAGCAAAAAATTTCAGAATTGCACCTTGCAATGTGGAGATATTACTGTTTGTGCATTTACAATATTCATTGATTTTTGCCATTGAAAAACATGTTTTTCATATACCAGAAATGTTTGAAGCTACTGACTGAATGAAAGGAGCTGGCATCTCACTCTCTTTGAATCTTCTTTATCATGCTAGGATTAACAGGAAAAAGCAAAAAATTTCAGAATTGCACCTTGCAATGTGGAGATATTACTGTTTGTGCATTTACAATATTCATTGATTTTTGCCATTGAAAAACGTCCAGAAATGTTTGAAGCTACTGACTGAATGAAAGGAGCTGGCATCTCACTCTCTTTGAATCTTCTTTATCATGCTAGGATTAACAGGAAAAAGCAAAAAATTTCAGAATTGCACCTTGCAATGTGGAGATATTACTGTTTGTGCATTTACAATATTCATTGATTTTTGCCATTGAAAAACATGTTTTTCATATACCAGAAATGTTTGAAGCTACTGACTGAATGAAAGGAGCTGGCATCTCACTCTCTTTGAATCTTCTTTATCATGCTAGGATTAACAGGAAAAAGCAAAAAATTTCAGAATTGCACCTTGCAATGTGGAGATATTACTGTTTGTGCATTTACAATATTCATTGATTTTTGCCATTGAAAAACGTCCAGAAATGTTTGAAGCTACTGACTGAATGAAAGGAGGTGGCATCTCACTCTCTTTGTTTTACCATATTTTTTTATTTTTAAAAAACAATTTAACAGGGGAATAACAATCGTAGCATAAAAGTGGTGATAAAAGAATATTCGTAGTAAAGGGAAAATTCTGAGGGAAGGGGAAGGGAAAAAGGTACAAACGGGAATGGATAAACAGGAAAGATGGGAGAAATTTGTTCGTCAAAAAGTATATACGATAGTACATAAACTTGAACAATTTAAGCACACATTACTATCATTAGCAAATTAAACATATTAATGAGCTAAACATGACACAGATTGAGATGTTCCAGCATTATAAGAAGGTAGAGGGAACCTAGTGGACCAAATATCCCACTTCCTAGAGAATTTAAGTAAGTTATTGTTGATAAGGGCAAATCTGAGTTCAAATATTCTGTGAAGATTCATCTTATCAACTAAGTCCTCCAGAGTGGGGACATGTGACTTTCTCCAATAAAAAGCCAATGCGTTCTTACAAACTGAAAATAAATGAATCTCCAGAGATCTTTCAAATGACTTGCATGATTCAAGATCCAGGGATAGTAAAGCCCTTTGAGGGGTCAATACTAATGGTCTACCTAAAAGATCATCAACCAAAGAAGAGATCTGAGCCCATAGATTACGGATTTTCGTGCAGCTCCAAAAGAGATGTAAAAGATCTCCCCTAAGGCCGCACTCCCTCCAACAAAGGGGAGAGTTGCTGGGCTTTATATGGTGTAGCCTGATTGGAGTGTAATACCATCTGGTTAGAATTTTGAAGTAGGCCTCTTGTAAGGGCATAGATATATTAGAGGCTTGGGAAAAAAGAACAGCATTCTCCCATTGGTCGGAATGGAAATTGAGTTTTAGGTCTTTTTCCCATCGTATCATGTAAAGGTGTTTTTGAAAAGAAAGATCATTATTGAAACTGTTATATATGTGTCTCAGGCTCCAAAAAATTTTATGTGATGGGTTGCTTAACAGGTTCACCGAGGTTTCAGAAACGATAAGTTTGCCAGAAATGAATTCCAGAATTATGTTTTTTAAATGAGAATATAAAAAGAAATCAGAAGAGGGTAAGTTGAATCTTTTTTTTAGAGTTTGGAAAGGAATAAAAACAGAAGCTTCATACAGGTCTCCAATTTTCCTTAACCCTTTATTGTCCCATTGAACTGGAATGGAAGAGTTATATAGATCAGCAACAAAACCAATTGGGAAATTTTTGACAAGAGAAAGCTTATCCATATCGGAATCTTTCAAGGAGCTCTTTTTCTTTCTTTTGGCGATTTTTTTCCAGGCGTCAATAATCGCCTGGAAAATAGGGTGGGAAGAATCATGAGTGCACTGTTTAAAGAGATGCCTAAGTAACAAATCACGAGGAGAGGAGCCGTTATTTAAGAAAGTCTCTAGAATCATCCAAGCTGGGGGACTGTCAGAATTAAACCAATTACTGCTCTGTTTGATAAGGTTTGCCAAATAATAAGCGGAAATATTAGGGTGGCTCAGACCTCCGTTACTTTTATTCTTGTACAATATATCTGCAGATATCCTCGCACGTTTATTATCCCAGACATAAGAATTAATCTGATTTTGGATTTTTTGAACAAAGATGTGGGAAATAGCTAAAGGAAGGTTGCGGAAAAAATATAAAATTTTGGGAAGAACAAACATCTTGATAGAGAGGACTCTACCCCACCACGACAAATCTCTCTTCATAAAGTCCATCAAATCACCTCGGACGATGTCATCAATTAGAACCAGATTGTCAGAGATTGTTGAGTTAATATTTTTACCAATACTGATCCCCAAATAAGTCAGATTGCGTTTAGCCACACCAAAGGAAAATCTCGAGTGTAAAACCTCTCTCGTCTGACGGTCCAGATTAATGTTTAAAAGTTTAGACTTCTCATTATTGATCTTAAAATAAGAAATCTGAGAGAATATTTCTAGAATCTTCGAAACCTCCGCAACTGAATTTATTGGGTCCAGCAGGGAAAGCATAACATCATCTGCAAAGAGGCCAATTTTAAATTCTCGAGATGGGGTAGATATCCCTCTGATGTCAGTATTTTCTCTGATCCTCTGAGCAAGAGGCTCCATAGCCAGGACAAAGAGAAGAGGGGAAAGCGGGCAACCCTGTCTAGTACCATTTGTAATAGGGATTGGGTTTGAGAGATAATTGTTAACATAAATTTTTGCTTGGGGGTTAGAATAAAGGGCCATAATTGAAGAGAGAAAATTGTTGTCAAAACCAAATTTAATAAGGGTGAGTTTAAGGTATAGCCAATTTAGCCTGTCGAAAGCTTTTTCAGCATATAGGGCAAGCAATGAAGTTGGGAGTTTCGCCGTATTTATAACCTTAATAATATTCAAGAGTCTTCTAGAGCCATCAGTTGCTTGTCTCCCACCAACGAAGCCAATTTGATCGTCGTTGATGAGAGATGGGAGAATAGTCGATAAACGGTTGGCCAGAATTTTCGAGTATATCTTAATGTCAGTATTAATTAGCGAAATGGGCCTATAATTTTTAACATTATCTCTCTCTTCTTTAGACTTGGGTATTAAGGTAATGGTAGCTTCCAGCATTTCTGAGGGGAAGGAGCTTATTGAGGAAGCATGATTGAAAATTTTCGTAAGAGGGGGAGAAAGTAGGTCGCAAAAAGTTTTATAATACTCATTGATGAACCCATCTGGACCCGGGGCCTTGAAAGCTTTAAGTTGCTTTATTGTGTCAATAATTTCAAGGTTAGAAAAAGGCTTGTTCAATGACTCGTGATCCAGAGGGCTCAATTTCGGTAGGTTAATGGAGGATAAAAATTTGTTGATTGCGTCTGGGTGAGGATGGGGAATTAGAGAGTCAGTTTTGATATTATAGAGTTTTTTGTAAAAGTCTGCAAACTGGTTCACTATATTTTTAGGGTGACAAAACGTTATTCCACTATTATTCTTTATTTTATCTATTCTATTAATTGCTCTTTTACATTTAACTAGGCGGGCCATAAAGCGGGTAGGTTTATTCAGAGCCGCATAGTAATTAAATTTTGATTTCCGAATAATCGCATCATAGGAAGAAGAAATTTCTGATTTTAGCTCTACCCTTAAATTTGACAGTTCCTTTTGAATTATTGGGGAAGGGGAAGGAAGATTAATTTGCTCTAGTTCTTTTTCCCTAATCAGTTTTTGGAGAGAATTTATTTTTGTTCTTTTTTCTTTTTTTTCAGATGAGGACATCTGCATTAGTACACCACGAAGGACGGCCTTGTGAGCACACCAGCTGGAGAAGGGATTAGATAAATCTGGGGTATCATTTTCCTTAAAATAATCAGAAATAGCTTTTTCAATAATTTTTTTGTTCTTGGGGTTATGAATAAGTGAAGATCTACATTTCCAAAGAAAACCATTTTTAATAAGAGGACCAATATGAATTTCACATGACGTAGGGGCATGATCTGATAGCGACCTGAGGCCTATAGATACGTTAGAGAATTTGGGTAAAGAAAAGACGTCAGTTACTATTAAGTCAATTCTAGAGGCCGTTTGGTGAGCATCCGAAAAGTGTGAGAATTCTTTGGATGTAGTTTGCAGACATCTAATTGTGTCAAATAGTTCATTTTTATAGAGCCAATTATTTAGCGTCGGGTATAAGTGGCGGCTGGGGGAGGAAGAGTCCATATGCCCATCCGGAACCATGTTGAAATCTCCCAAAAAAATCAATTCGCCTCTCCTAACCTCTTCAACCTTTCTAAAAACCTTGTTCAAAAAGGGTATTTGCTTTTTATTTGGGGCGTATAGGTTAATAACAGTGCACTCATGATTATTTAGTTTACAGAGCAATATATGAAACCTTCCATTGGGATCTTTATGCTGATCTAAAAACTCAAATGGGACCGAGTCTTTGATCACTGTAGCTACACCGGCTTTTTTCCGGTCGCTAGTGGATTCAAATATATGAGGGTAGCGCTTGTGGGTGAAGGTAGGATGTTTCCCCTCGGCAAACCTTGTCTCCTGAAGACACGCAACATCAGCACCAAGATGACCCAATTCCTTCCAAAGGGAGAATCTCTTATTGGGACTGTTTAGGCCTCTTACATTGTAAGTGATGATCTTGATGGGCATAGGTAAATTAGCAATCAGAATAAGCCAAAAGGATAGGGGTCAGTTGGTCCAACAAATTCCCAAAAAATAAATCAATCAACAATCAAAGCTGGAATACAATATCTCACTATTAACTCAAAGATAGTAGTAACAATAACCAAGTATTCAAAGAAAAAAGAAAAAACGAATCAAAAAATCTCCTGAGGGAACCTTCACTGTAAAGGTTCTCCCTCAGATTGGGGGGGAAAAATAATGTGGACAAGCCTCGAAGGCTAAATATAAAGAAGAATGAAAATCTCACTCTCTTTGAATCTTCTTTATCATGCTAGGATTAGCAGGAAAAAGCAAAAAATTTCAGAATTGCACCTTGCAATGTGGAGATATTACTGTTTGTGCATTTACAATATTCATTGATTTTTGCCATTGAAAAACATGTTTTTCATATACCAGAAATGTTTGAAGCTACTGACTGAATGAAAGGAGCTGGCATCTCACTCTCTTTGAATCTTCTTTATCATGCTAGGATTAACAGGAAAAAGCAAAAAATTTCAGAATTGCACCTTGCAATGTGGAGATATTACTGTTTGTGCATTTACAATATTCATTGATTTTTGCCATTGAAAAACGTCCAGAAATGTTTGAAGCTACTGACTGAATGAAAGGAGCTGGCATCTCACTCTCTTTGAATCTTCTTTATCATGCTAGGATTAGCAGGAAAAAGCAAAAAATTTCAGAATTGCACCTTGCAATGTGGAGATATTACTGTTTGTGCATTTACAATATTCATTGATTTTTGCCATTGAAAAACATGTTTTTCATATACCAGAAATGTTTGAAGCTACTGACTGAATGAAAGGAGCTGGCATCTCACTCTCTTTGAATCTTCTTTATCATGCTAGGATTACCAGGAAAAAGCAAAAAATTTCAGAATTGCACCTTGCAATGTGGAGATATTACTGTTTGTGCATTTACAATATTCATTGATTTTTGCCATTGAAAAACATCGTTATTCATATACCAGAAATGTTTGAAGCTACTGACTGAAAGGAGCTGGCATCTCACTCTCTTTGAATCTTCTTTATCATGCTAGGATTAACAGGAAAAAGCAAAAAATTTCAGAATTGCACCTTGCAAAGTGGAGATATTACTGTTTATGCATTTACAATATTCAATGATTTTTGCCATTGAAAAACATGTTTTTCATATACCAGAAATGTTTGAAGCTACTGACTGAATGAAAGGAGCTGGCATCACTCTCTCTTTGAATCTTCTTTATCATGCTAGGATTAACAGGAAAAAGCAAAAAATTTCAGAATTGCACCTTGCAATGTGGAGATATTACTGTTTGTGCATTTACAATATTCATTGATTTTTGCCATTGAAAAACGTCCAGAAATGTTTGAAGCTACTGACTGAATGAAAGGAGCTGGCATCTCACTCTCTTTGAATCTTCTTTATCATGCTAGGATTAGCAGGAAAAAGCAAAAAATTTCAGAATTGCACCTTGCAATGTGGAGATATTACTGTTTGTGCATTTACAATATTCATTGATTTTTGCCATTGAAAAACATCGTTATTCATATACCAGAAATGTTTGAAGCTACTGACTGAAAGGAGCTGGCATCTCACTCTCTTTGAATCTTCTTTATCATGCTAGGATTAACAGGAAAAAGCAAAAAAATTCAGAATTGCACCTTGCAATGTGGAGATATTACTGTTTGTGCATTTACAATATTCATTGATTTTTGCCATTGAAAAACATGTTTTTCATATACCAGAAATGTTTGAAGCTACTGACTGAATGAAAGGAGCTGGCATCTCACTCTCTTTGAATCTTCTTTATCATGCTAGGATTAGCAGGAAAAAGCAAAAAATTTCAGAATTGCACCTTGCAATGTGGAGATATTACTGTTTGTGCATTTACAATATTCATTGATTTTTGCCATTGAAAAACATGTTTTTCATATACCAGAAATGTTTGAAGCTACTGACTGAATGAAAGGAGCTGGCATCTCACTCTCTTTGAATCTTCTTTATCATGCTAGGATTAACAGGAAAAAGCAAAAAATTTCAGAATTGCACCTTGCAATGTGGAGATATTACTGTTTGTGCATTTACAATATTCATTGATTTTTGCCATTGAAAAACGTTCAGAAATGTTTGAAGCTACTGCCTGAATGAAAGGAGCTGGCATCTCACTCTCTTTGAATCTTCTTTATCATGCTAGGATTAGCAGGAAAAAGCAAAAAATTTCAGAATTGCACCTTGCAATGTGGAGATATTACTGTTTGTGCATTTACAATATTCATTGATTTTTGCCATTGAAAAACATGTTTTTCATATACCAGAAATGTTTGAAGCTACTGACTGAATGAAAGGAGCTGGCATCTCACTCTCTTTGAATCTTCTTTATCATGCTAGGATTAACAGGAAAAAGCAAAAAATTTCAGAATTGCACCTTGCAATGTGGAGATATTACTGTTTGTGCATTTACAATATTCATTGATTTTTGCCATTGAAAAACGTCCAGAAATGTTTGAAGCTACTGACTGAATGAAAGGAGGTGGCATCTCACTCTCTTTGAATCTTCTTTATCATGCTAGGATTAGCAGGAAAAAGCAAAAAATTTCAGAATTGCACCTTGCAATGTGGAGATATTACTGTTTGTGCATTTACAATATTCATTGTTTTTTGCCATTGAAAAACGTTTTTCATATACCAGAAATGTTTGAAGCTACTGACTGAATGAAAGGAGCTGGCATCTCACTCTCTTTGAATCTTCTTTATCATGCTAGGATTAACAGGAAAAAGCAAAAAATTTCAGAATTGCACCTTGCAATGTGGAGATATTACTGTTTGTGCATTTACAATATTCATTGATTTTTGCCATTGAAAAACGTCCAGAAATGTTTGAAGCTACTGACTGAATGAAAGGAGCTGGCATCTCACTCTCTTTGAATCTTCTTTATCATGCTAGGATTAGCAGGAAAAAGCAAAAAATTTCAGAATTGCACCTTGCAATGTGGAGATATTACTGTTTGTGCATTTACAATATTCATTGATTTTTGCCATTGAAAAACATGTTTTTCATATACCAGAAATGTTTGAAGCTACTGACTGAATGAAAGGAGCTGGCATCTCACTCTCTTTGAATCTTCTTTATCATGCTAGGATTAGCAGGAAAAAGCAAAAAATTTCAGAATTGCACCTTGCAATGTGGAGATATTACTGTTTGTGCATTTACAATATTCATTGATTTTTGCCATTGAAAAACATGTTTTTCATATACCAGAAATGTTTGAAGCTACTGACTGAATGAAAGGAGCTGGCATCTCACTCTCTTTGAATCTTCTTTATCATGCTAGGATTAACAGGAAAAAGCAAAAAATTTCAGAATTGCACCTTGCAATGTGGAGATATTACTGTTTGTGCATTTACAATATTCATTGATTTTTGCCATTGAAAAACGTCCAGAAATGTTTGAAGCTACTGACTGAATGAAAGGAGCTGGCATCTCACTCTCTTTGTTTTACCATATTTTTTTATTTTTAATAAACAATTTAACAGGGGAATAACAATCGTAGCATAAAAGTAGTGACAAAAGAATATTCGTAATAAGGGATAAATTCTGAGGGAAGGGGAAAGGGAAAGGGTACAAACGGGAATGGATAAGCAGGAAAGATGGGAGAAATTTGTTCGTCAAATAGTATATACGATAGTACATAAACTTGAACAATTTAAACACACATTACTATCATTAGCAAAAATTAAACATATTAATGAGCTAAGCATGACACACATTAAGATGTTCCAGCATTATGAGAGGGTTGAGGGAACTTAGTGAGCCAAATATCCCACTTCCTAGAGAATTTAAGTAAGTTATTGTTGATAAGGGCAAATCTGAGTTCAAATATTCTATGGAGATTCATCTTATCAACTAAGTCCTCCAAAGTGGGGACATGTGACTTTCTCCAATAAAATGCCAATGCGTTCTTACATACTGAGAATAAGTGAATCACCAAAGATCTTTCAAACGACTTATATGATTCGAGATCCAAGGATTGTAAAGCCATTTGAGGGGTCAATACTAAAGGTCTGCCTAAAAGATCATCTACCAAAGAAGAGATCTGAGCCCATAGATTCCGGATTTTAGGGCAGCTCCAAAAGAGATGTAAAAGATCTCCTCTAAGGCCGCACTCCCTCCAACAAAGGGGAGAGTTGCTGGGCTTTATATGGTGGAGCCTGATTGGAGTGTAATACCATCTGGTTAGAATTTTGAAGTAGGCCTCTTGTAAGGGCATAGATATATTAGAGGCTTGAGAAAAAAGAACAGCACTCTCCCATTGATCGGATTGGAAATTGAGTTTTAGGTCTTTTTCCCAACGTATCATGTAGAGGTGTTTTTGGAAGGAAAGATCATTATTGAAGCTGTTATATATGTGTCTCAGGCTCCAAAAAATTTTGTGGGATGGGTTGCTTAACAGGTTTACCGAGGTTTCAGAAACAATAAGTTTACCAGAAGTGAATTCCAGAATAATGCTCTTTAAATGAGAGTATAAAAAGAAATCAGAAGAAGGTAAGTTGAATCTTTTTTTAAGAATTTGGAAAGGAATAAAGGCAGAAGCTTCATAGAAGTCTCCAATTTTCCTTAACCCTTTATTGTCCCACTGATCTGGAATGGAAGAGTTATACAGATCAGCAACAAAACCAATTGGAAAATTTTTGACAAAAGAAAACTTATCCATATCAGAATCTCTTAGGGGACTCTTTTTCTTTCTTTTGGCGATTTTTTCCCAGGCGTCAATAATCGCCTGGAAAATAGGATGGGAAGAATCATGAGTGCACTGTTTAAAGAGATGCCTAAGTAAAAATTCACGGGGAGAAGAGCCATTATTTAAGAAGGTCTCCAGAGTCATCCAAGCTGGGGGACTGTCAGAATTAAACCAATTACTGCTCTGTTTGATGAGGTTTGCCAAATAGTAAGCGGAAATATTAGGGTGGCTCAGACCTCCGTTACATTTATTCTTGTACAATATATCTGCAGATATCCTCGCACGTTTATTATCCCAGACATAGGAATTAATCTGATTTTGAATTTTTTGAAAAAAGATGTGAGAAATAGTTAAAGGTAAGTTGCGGAAAAAATACAAGATTTTGGGTAGAACAAACATCTTAATAGAGAGGACTCTACCCCACCATGACAAATCTCTCTTCAAAAAATCCATCAAATCTCCGCGGACGATATCCTCAATCAGAACCAGGTTGTCAGAAATTGTTGAGTTAATAGTTTTACCAATACTGATCCCCAAATAAGTCAGATTGCGTTTAGCCAAACCGAAGGAAAATCTCGAGTGTAAAACCTCTCTCGTCTGGCGGTCCAGATTAATGTTTAAAAGTTTAGACTTCTCATTATTGATCTTAAAATAAGAAATCTGAGAGAATCGTTCTAGAACCTTCGAAACTTCCGCAACCGAACTTACTGGGTCCAGCAAGGAAAGCATAACATCATCTGCAAAGAGGCCAATTTTAAATTCTCGAGATGGGGTAGAAATCCCCCTAATGTCAGTGTTTTCTCTAATCCTCTGTGCCAAAGGCTCCATAGCCAAGACAAAGAGAAGGGGGAAAGTGGGCAACCCTGTCTAGTACCATTTGTGATAGGGATTGGGTTTGAGAGATAATTGTTAACATAAATTTTTGCTTGGGGGTTAGAATAGAGGGCCATAATTGAAGAGAGAAATTTGTTATCAAAACCGAATTTAATAAGGGTGAGTTTAAGGTATAGCCAATTTAACCTGTCGAAAGCTTTTTCAGCGTCTAAAGCAAGCAATGAAGTTGGGAGTTTCGCCGTATTTATCACCTTAATAATATTCAGAAGTCTTCTAGAGCCATCAGTTGCTTGCCTCCCACCAACGAAGCCAATCTGATCGTCGTTGATGAGAGATGGGAGAATAGTCGATAAACGATTGGCCAGAATTTTCGAATATATCTTAATATCAGTGTTAATTAGCGAAATGGGCCTATAATTTTTAACATTATCTCTCTCATCCTTAGACTTGGGTATTAGGGTAATGGTGGCTTCCAGCATTTCTGAGGGGAAGGAGCTTATTGAGGAAGCATGATTGAAAATTTTCGTGAGAGGGGAAGAAAGTAGGTCACAAAAAGTTTTATAATACTCATTGATGAACCCATCTGGACCCGGAGCCTTGAAATCTTTAAGTTGCTTTATTGTGTTAATAATTTCAAGGTTAGAAAAAGGCTTATTCAATGACTCGTGATCCAGAGGGCTCAATTTCGGTAGGTTAATGGAGGATAAAAATTTGTTGATTGCATCTGGGTGAGGATGGGGAATTAGAGGATCAGTTTTGATGTTGTAGAGTTTTTTGTAAAAGTCTGCAAACTGGTTCACTATATCTTTAGGGTGGCAAAACATTATTCCACTATTGTTTTTTATTTTATCTATTCTATTAATTGCTCTTTTACATTTGACTAGGCGGGCCATAAAGCGGGTAGGTTTATTTAGAGCCGCATAGTAATTAAATTTTGATTTCCGAATAATTGCATCATAGGAGGAAGAAATTTCTGATTTTAGCTCTACCCTTAAATTTGATAGCTCTTTTTGAATTATTGGGGAAGGGGAAGGAAGATTAATTTGCTCTAATTCTTTTTCCCTAATCACTTTTTGAAGAGAATTAATTTTTGTTGTTTTTTCTTTTTTTTCAGATGAAGATATCTGCATTAGTACACCACGAAGGATGGCCTTGTGAGCACACCAACTGGAGAAGGGATTAGATAAATCTGGGGTATCATTTTCCCTAAAATAATCTGAAATAGCTTTTTCAATAATTTTTTTGTTCTTGGGGTTATGAATAAGTGAAGACCTACATTTCCAAAGAAATCCATTTTTAATAAGAGGACCAATATGAATTTCACATGACGTAGGGGCATGATCTGATAGAGACCTAAGGCCTATAGATACGTTAGAGAATTTGGGTAAAGAAAAGACATCAGTTATTATTAAGTCAATTCTAGAGGCCGTTTGGTGCGCATCCGAAAAGTGGGAGAATTCTTTAGAGGTAGTTTGCAGACATCTAAATGTATCAAATAGTTCATTTTTATAAAGCCAATTATTTAACGTCGGGTATAGGTGACGGCTGGGGGAGGAAGAGTCCATATGCCCGTCCGGGACCATGTTGAAGTCTTCTAAAAAAATCAATTCGCCTCTCCTAACCTCTTCAACCTTTCTAAAAACCTTGTTCAAAAAGGGTATTTGCTTTTTATTTGGGGCGTATAAGTTAACAACAGTGCACTCATGATTATTCAGTTTACAGAGCAATATATGGAACCTTCCATTGACATCTTTATGCTGATCTAAAAACTCAAATGGGACAGAATCTCTGATCACTGTAGCTACACCGGCTTTTTTCCGGTCGCTAGTGGATTCAAATATATGAGGGTAGCGTTATCTCACTCTCTTTGAATCTTCTTTATCATGCTAGGATTAGAAGGAAAAAGCAAAAAATTTCAGAATTGCACCTTGCAATGTGGAGATATTACTGTTTGTGCATTTACAATATTCATTGATTTTTGCCATTGAAAAACGTTTTTCATATACCAGAAATGTTTGAAGCTACTGACTGAATGAAAGGAGCTGGCATCTCACTCTCTTTGAATCTTCTTTATCATGCTAGGATTAGCAGGAAAAAGCAAAAAAAAATTTCAGAATTGCACCTTGCAATGTGGAGATATTACTGTTTGTGCATTTACAATATTCATTGATTTTTGCCATTGAAAAACGTCCAGAAATGTTTGAAGCTACTGACTGAATGAAAGGAGCTGGCATCTCACTCTCTTTGAATCTTCTTTATCATGCTAGGATTAGCAGGAAAAAGCAAAAAATTTCAGAATTGCACCTTGCAATGTGGAGATATTACTGTTTGTGCATTTACAATATTCATTGATTTTTGCCATTGAAAAACATGTTTTTCATATACCAGAAATGTTTGAAGCTACTGACTGAATGAAAGGAGCTGGCATCTCACTCTCTTTGAATCTTCTTTATCATGCTAGGATTAGCAGGAAAAAGCAAAAAATTTCAGAATTGCACCTTGCAATGTGGAGATATTACTGTTTGTGCATTTACAATATTCATTGATTTTTGCCATTGAAAAACATGTTTTTCATATACCAGAAATGTTTGAAGCTACTGACTGAATGAAAGGAGCTGGCATCTCTCTCTTTGAATCTTCTTTATCATGCTAGGATTAACAGGAAAAAGCAAAAAATTTCAGAATTGCACCTTGCAATGTGGAGATATTACTGTTTGTGCATTTACAATATTCATTGATTTTTGCCATTGAAAAACGTCCAGAAATGTTTGAAGCTACTGACTGAATGAAAGGAGCTGGCATCTCACTCTCTTTGAATCTTCTTTATCATGCTAGGATTAGCAGGAAAAAGCAAAAAATTTCAGAATTGCACCTTGCAATGTGGAGATATTACTGTTTGTGCATTTACAATATTCATTGATTTTTGCCATTGAAAAACGTTTTTCATATACCAGAAATGTTTGAAGCTACTGACTGAATGAAAGGAGCTGGCATCTCACTCTCTTTGAATCTTCTTTATCATGCTAGGATTCGCAGGAAAAAGCAAAAAATTTCAGAATTGCACCTTGCAATGTGGAGATATTACTGTTTGTGCATTTACAATATTCATTGATTTTTGCCATTGAAAAACATGTTTTTCATATACCAGAAATGTTTGAAGCTACTGACTGAATGAAAGGAGCTGGCATCTCACTCTCTTTGAATCTTCTTTATCATGCTAGGATTAACAGGAAAAAGCAAAAAATTTCAGAATTGCACATTGCAATGTGGAGATATTACTGTTTGTGCATTTACAATATTCATTGATTTTTGCCATTGAAAAACGTCCAGAAATGTTTGAAGCTACTGACTGAATGAAAAGAGCTGGCATCTCACTCTCTTTGAATCTTCCTTATCATGCTAGGATTAGCAGGAAAAAGCAAAAAATTTCAGAATTGCACCTTGCTATGTGGAGATATTACTGTTTGTGCATTTACAATATTCATTGATTTTTGCCATTGAAAAACGTTTTTCATATACCAGAAATGTTTGAAGCTACTGACTGAATGAAAGGAGCTGGCATCTCACTCTCTTTGAATCTTCTTTATCATGCTAGGATTAGCAGGAAAAAGCAAAAAATTTCAGAATTGCACCTTGCAATGTGGAGATATTACTGTTTGTGCATTTACAATATTCATTGATTTTTGCCATTGAAAAACATGTTTTTCATATACCAGAAATGTTTGAAGCTACTGACTGAATGAAAGGAGCTGGCATCTCACTCTCTTTGAATCTTCTTTATCATGCTAGGATTAACAGGAAAAAGCAAAAAATTTCAGAATTGCACCTTGCAATGTGGAGATATTACTGTTTGTGCATTTACAATATTCATTGATTTTTGCCATTGAAAAACGTCCAGAAATGTTTGAAGCTACTGACTGAATGAAAGGAGCTGGCATCTCACTCTCTTTGAATCTTCTTTATCATGCTAGGATTAGCAGGAAAAAGCAAAAAATTTCAGAATTGCACCTTGCAATGTGGAGATATTACTGTTTGTGCATTTACAATATTCATTGATTTTTGCCATTGAAAAACATGTTTTTCATATACCAGAAATGTTTGAAGCTACTGACTGAATGAAAGGAGCTGGCATCTCACTCTCTTTGAATCTTCTTTATCATGCTAGGATTAGCAGTAAAAAGCAAAAAATTTCAGAATTGCACCTTGCAATGTGGAGATATTACTGTTTGTGCATTTACAATATTCATTGATTTTTGCCATTGAAAAACATGTTTTTCATATACCAGAAATGTTTGAAGCTACTGACTGAATGAAAGGAGCTGGCATCTCACTCTCTTTGAATCTTCTTTATCATGCTAGGATTAACAGGAAAAAGCAAAAAATTTCAGAATTGCACCTTGCAATGTGGAGATATTACTGTTTGTGCATTTACAATATTCATTGATTTTTGCCATTGAAAAACGTCCAGAAATGTTTGAAGCTACTGACTGAATGAAAGGAGCTGGCATCTCACTCTCTTTGAATCTTCTTTATCATGCTAGGATTAGCAGGAAAAAGCAAAAAATTTCAGAATTGCACCTTGCAATGTGGAGATATTACTGTTTGTGCATTTACAATATTCATTGATTTTTGCCATTGAAAAACGTTTTTCATATACCAGAAATGTTTGAAGCTACTGACTGAATGAAAGGAGCTGGCATCTCACTCTCTTTGAATCTTCTTTATCATGCTAGGATTAGCAGGAAAAAGCAAAAAATTTCAGAATTGCACCTTGCAATGTGGAGATATTACTGTTTGTGCATTTACAATATTCATTGATTTTTGCCATTGAAAAACATGTTTTTCTTATACCAGAAATGTTTGAAGCTACTGACTGAATGAAAGGAGCTGGCATCTCACTCTCTTTGAATCTTCTTTATCATGCTAGGATTAACAGGAAAAAGCAAAAAATTTCAGAATTGCACCTTGCAATGTGGAGATATTACTGTTTGTGCATTTACAATATTCATTGATTTTTGCCATTGAAAAACGTCCAGAAATGTTTGAAGCTACTGACTGAATGAAAGGAGCTGGCATCTCACTCTCTTTGAATCTTCTTTATCATGCTAGGATTAGCAGGAAAAAGCAAAAAATTTCAGAATTGCACCTTGCAATGTGGAGATATTACTGTTTGTGCATTTACAATATTCATTGATTTTTGCCATTGAAAAACATGTTTTTCTTATACCAGAAATGTTTGAAGCTACTGACTGAATGAAAGGAGCTGGCATCTCACTCTCTTTGAATCTTCTTTATCATGCTAGGATTAACAGGAAAAAGCAAAAAATTTCAGAATTGCACCTTGCAATGTGGAGATATTACTGTTTGTGCATTTACAATATTCATTGATTTTTGCCATTGAAAAACGTCCAGAAATGTTTGAAGCTACTGACTGAATGAAAGGAGCTGGCATCTCACTCTCTTTGAATCTTCTTTATCATGCTAGGATTAGCAGGAAAAAGCAAAAAATTTCAGAATTGCACCTTGCAATGTGGAGATATTACTGTTTGTGCATTTACAATATTCATTGATTTTTGCCATTGAAAAACATGTTTTTCATATACCAGAAATGTTTGAAGCTACTGACTGAATGAAAGGAGCTGGCATCTCACTCTCTTTGAATCTTCTTTATCATGCTAGGATTAGCAGGAAAAAGCAAAAAATTTCAGAATTGCTCCTTGCAATGTGGAGATATTACTGTTTGTGCATTTACAATATTCATTGATTTTTGCCATTGAAAAACATGTTTTTCATATACCAGAAATGTTTGAAGCTACTGACTGAATGAAAAGAGCTGGCATCTCACTCTCTTTGAATCTTCTTTATCATGCTAGGATTAACAGGAAAAAGCAAAAAATTTCAGAATTGCACCTTGCAATGTGGAGATATTACTGTTTGTGCATTTACAATATTCATTGATTTTTGCCATTGAAAAACGTCCAGAAATGTTTGAAGCTACTGACTGAATGAAAGGAGCTGGCATCTCACTCTCTTTGAATCTTCTTTATCATGCTAGGATTAGCAGGAAAAAGCAAAAAATTTCAGAATTGCACCTTGCAATGTGGAGATATTACTGTTTGTGCATTTACAATATTCATTGATTTTTGCCATTGAAAAACATGTTTTTCATATACCAGAAATGTTTGAAGCTACTGACTGAATGAAAGGAGCTGGCATCTCACTCTCTTTGAATCTTCTTTATCATGCTAGGATTAGCAGGAAAAAGCAAAAAATTTCAGAATTGCACCTTGCAATGTGGAGATATTACTGTTTGTGCATTTACAATATTCATTGATTTTTGCCATTGAAAAACATCGTTATTCATATACCAGAAATGTTTGAAGCTACTGACTGAAAGGAGCTGGCATCTCACTCTCTTTGAATCTTCTTTATCATGCTAGGATTAACAGGAAAAAGCAAAAAATTTCAGAATTGCACCTTGCAATGTGGAGATATTACTGTTTGTGCATTTACAATATTCATTGATTTTTGCCATTGAAAAACATGTTTTTCATATACCAGAAATGTTTGAAGCTACTGACTGAATGAAAGGAGCTGGCATCTCACTCTCTTTGAATCTTCTTTATCATGCTAGGATTAGCAGGAAAAAGCAAAAAATTTCAGAATTGCACCTTGCAATGTGGAGATATTACTGTTTGTGCATTTACAATATTCATTGATTTTTGCCATTGAAAAACATGTTATTCATATACCAGAAATGTTTGAAGCTACTGACTGAATGAAAGGAGCTGGCATCTCACTCTCTTTGAATCTTCTTTATCATGCTAGGATTAGCAGGAAAAAGCAAAAAATTTCAGAATTGCACCTTGCAATGTGGAGATATTACTGTTTGTGCATTTACAATATTCATTGATTTTTGCCATTGAAAAACGTCCAGAAATGTTTGAAGCTACTGACTGAATGAAAGGAGGTGGCATCTCACTCTCTTTGAATCTTCTTTATCATGCTAGGATTAGCAGGAAAAAGCAAAAAATTTCAGAATTGCACCTTGCAATGTGGAGATATTACTGTTTGTGCATTTACAATATTCATTGATTTTTGCCATTGAAAAACATGTTTTTCATATACCAGAAATGTTTGAAGCTACTGACTGAATGAAAGGAGCTGGCATCTCACTCTCTTTGAATCTTCTTTATCATGCTAGGATTAACAGGAAAAAGCAAAAAATTTCAGAATTGCACCTTGCAATGTGGAGATATTACTGTTTGTGCATTTACAATATTCATTGATTTTTGCCATTGAAAAACGTCCAGAAATGTTTGAAGCTACTGACTGAATGAAAGGAGGTGGCATCTCACTCTCTTTGAATCTTCTTTATCATGCTAGGATTAGCAGGAAAAAGCAAAAAATTTCAGAATTGCACCTTGCAATGTGGAGATATTACTGTTTGTGCATTTACAATATTCATTGATTTTTGCCATTGAAAAACATGTTTTTCATATACCAGAAATGTTTGAAGCTACTGACTGAATGAAAGGAGCTGGCATCTCACTCTCTTTGAATCTTCTTTATCATGCTAGGATTAGCAGGAAAAAGCAAAAAATTTCAGAATTGCACCTTGCAATGTGGAGATATTACTGTTTGTGCATTTACAATATTCATTGATTTTTGCCATTGAAAAACATGTTTTTCATATACCAGAAATGTTTGAAGCTACTGACTGAATGAAAGGAGCTGGCATCTCACTCTCTTTGAATCTTCTTTACCATGCTAGGATTAACAGGAAAAAGCAAAAAATTTCAGAATTGCACCTTGCAATGTGGAGATATTACTGTTTGTGCATTTACAATATTCATTGATTTTTGCCATTGAAAAACGTCCAGAAATGTTTGAAGCTACTGACTGAATGAAAGGAGCTGGCATCTCACTCTCTTTGAATCTTCTTTATCATGCTAGGATTAGCAGGAAAAAGCAAAAAATTTCAGAATTGCACCTTGCAATGTGGAGATATTACTGTTTGTGCATTTACAATATTCATTGATTTTTGCCATTGAAAAACGTTTTTCATATACCAGAAATGTTTGAAGCTACTGACTGAATGAAAGGAGCTGGCATCTCACTCTCTTTGAATCTTCTTTATCATGCTAGGATTAGCAGGAAAAAGCAAAAAATTTCAGAATTGCACCTTGCAATGTGGAGATATTACTGTTTGTGCATTTACAATATTCATTGATTTTTGCCATTGAAAAACATGTTTTTCATATACCAGAAATGTTTGAAGCTACTGACTGAATGAAAGGAGCTGGCATCTCACTCTCTTTGAATCTTCTTTATCATGCTAGGATTAACAGGAAAAAGCAAAAAATTTCAGAATTGCACCTTGCAATGTGGAGATATTACTGTTTGTGCATTTACAATATTCATTGATTTTTGCCATTGAAAAACGTCCAGAAATGTTTGAAGCTACTGACTGAATGAAAGGAGCTGGCATCTCACTCTCTTTGAATCTTCTTTATCATGCTAGCATTAGCAGGAAAAAGCAAAAAATTTCAGAATTGCACCTTGCAATGTGGAGATATTACTGTTTGTGCATTTACAATATTCATTGATTTTTGCCATTGAAAAACATGTTTTTCATATACCAGAAATGTTTGAAGCTACTGACTGAATGAAAGGAGCTGGCATCTCACTCTCTTTGAATCTTCTTTATCATGCTAGGATTAGCAGGAAAAAGCAAAAAATTTCAGAATTGCACCTTGCAATGTGGAGATATTACTGTTTGTGCATTTACAATATTCATTGATTTTTGCCATTGAAAAACATGTTTTTCATATACCAGAAATGTTTGGAGCTACTGACTGAATGAAAGGAGATGGCATCTCACTCTCTTTGAATCTTCTTTATCATGCTAGGATTAACAGGAAAAAGCAAAAAATTTCAGAATTGCACCTTGCAATGTGGAGATATTACTGTTTGTGCATTTACAATATTCATTGATTTTTGCCATTGAAAAACGTCCAGAAATGTTTGAAGCTACTGACTGAATGAAAGGAGCTGGCATCTCACTCTCTTTGAATCTTCTTTATCATGCTAGGATTAGCAGGAAAAAGCAAAAAATTTCAGAATTGCACCTTGCAATGTGGAGATATTACTGTTTGTGCATTTACAATATTCATTGATTTTTGCCATTGAAAAACGTTTTTCATATACCAGAAATGTTTGAAGCTACTGACTGAATGAAAGGAGCTGGCATCTCACTCTCTTTGAATCTTCTTTATCATGCTAGGATTAGCAGGAAAAAGCAAAAAATTTCAGAATTGCACCTTGCAATGTGGAGATATTACTGTTTGTGCATTTACAATATTCATTGATTTTTGCCATTGAAAAACATGTTTTTCATATACCAGAAATGTTTGAAGCTACTGACTGAATGAAAGGAGCTGGCATCTCACTCTCTTTGAATCTTCTTTATCATGCTAGGATTAACAGGAAAAAGCAAAAAATTTCAGAATTGCACCTTGCAATGTGGAGATATTACTGTTTGTGCATTTACAATATTCATTGATTTTTGCCATTGAAAAACGTCCAGAAATGTTTGAAGCTACTGACTGAATGAAAGGAGCTGGCATCTCACTCTCTTTGAATCTTCTTTATCATGCTAGGATTAGCAGGAAAAAGCAAAAAATTTCAGAATTGCACCTTGCAATGTGGAGATATTACTGTTTGTGCATTTACAATATTCATTGATTTTTGCCATTGAAAAACATGTTTTTCATATACCAGAAATGTTTGAAGCTACTGACTGAATGAAAGGAGCTGGCATCTCACTCTCTTTGAATCTTCTTTATCATGCTAGGATTAGCAGGAAAAAGCAAAAAATTTCAGAATTGCACCTTGCAATGTGGAGATATTACTGTTTGTGCATTTACAATATTCATTGATTTTTGCCATTGAAAAACATGTTTTTCATATACCAGAAATGTTTGAAGCTACTGACTGAATGAAAGGAGCTGGCATCTCACTCTCTTTGAATCTTCTTTATCATGCTAGGATTAACAGGAAAAAGCAAAAAATTTCAGAATTGCACCTTGCAATGTGGAGATATTACTGTTTGTGCATTTACAATATTCATTGATTTTTGCCATTGAAAAACGTCCAGAAATGTTTGAAGCTACTGACTGAATGAAAGGAGCTGGCATCTCACTCTCTTTGAATCTTCTTTATCATGCTAGGATTAGCAGGAAAAAGCAAAAAATTTCAGAATTGCACCTTGCAATGTGGAGATATTACTGTTTGTGCATTTACAATATTCATTGATTTTTGCCATTGAAAAACGTTTTTCATATACCAGAAATGTTTGAAGCTACTGACTGAATGAAAGGAGCTGGCATCTCACTCTCTTTGAATCTTCTTTATCATGCTAGGATTAGCAGGAAAAAGCAAAAAATTTCAGAATTGCACCTTGCAATGTGGAGATATTACTGTTTGTGCATTTACAATATTCATTGATTTTCGCCATTGAAAAACATGTTTTTCTTATACCAGAAATGTTTGAAGCTACTGACTGAATGAAAGGAGCTGGCATCTCACTCTCTTTGAATCTTCTTTATCATGCTAGGATTAACAGGAAAAAGCAAAAAATTTCAGAATTGCACCTTGCAATGTGGAGATATTACTGTTTGTGCATTTACAATATTCATTGATTTTTGCCATTGAAAAACGTCCAGAAATGTTTGAAGCTACTGACTGAATGAAAGGAGCTGGCATCTCACTCTCTTTGAATCTTCTTTATCATGCTAGGATTAGCAGGAAAAAGCAAAAAATTTCAGAATTGCACCTTGCAATGTGGAGATATTACTGTTTGTGCATTTACAATATTCATTGATTTTTGCCATTGAAAAACATGTTTTTCATATACCAGAAATGTTTGAAGCTACTGACTGAATGAAAGGAGCTGGCATCTCACTCTCTTTGAATCTTCTTTATCATGCTAGGATTAACAGGAAAAAGCAAAAAATTTCAGAATTGCACCTTGCAATGTGGAGATATTACTGTTTGTGCATTTACAATATTCATTGATTTTTGCCATTGAAAAACGTCCAGAAATGTTTGAAGCTACTGACTGAATGAAAGGAGCTGGCATCTCACTCTCTTTGAATCTTCTTTATCATGCTAGGATTAGCAGGAAAAAGCAAAAAATTTCAGAATTGCACCTTGCAATGTGGAGATATTACTGTTTGTGCATTTACAATATTCATTGATTTTTGCCATTGAAAAACATGTTTTTCATATACCAGAAATGTTTGAAGCTACTGACTGAATGAAAGGAGCTGGCATCTCACTCTCTTTGAATCTTCTTTATCATGCTAGGATTAGCAGGAAAAAGCAAAAAATTTCAGAATTGCACCTTGCAATGTGGAGATATTACTGTTTGTGCATTTACAATATTCATTGATTTTTGCCATTGAAAAACATGTTTTTCATATACCAGAAATGTTTGAAGCTACTGACTGAATGAAAGGAGCTGGCATCTCACTCTCTTTGAATCTTCTTTATCATGCTAGGATTAGCAGGAAAAAGCAAAAAATTTCAGAATTGCACCTTGCAATGTGGAGATATTACTGTTTGTGCATTTACAATATTCATTGATTTTTGCCATTGAAAAACATCATGTTATTCATATACCAGAAATGTTTGAAGCTACTGACTGAAAGGAGCTGGCATCTCACTCTCTTTGAATCTTCTTTATCATGCTAGGATTAACAGGAAAAAGCAAAAAATTTCAGAATTGCACCTTGCAATGTGGAGATATTACTGTTTGTGCATTTACAATATTCATTGATTTTTGCCATTGAAAAACATGTTTTTCATATACCAGAAATGTTTGAAGCTACTGACTGAATGAAAGGAGCTGGCATCTCACTCTCTTTGAATCTTCTTTATCATGCTAGGATTAACAGGAAAAAGCAAAAAATTTCAGAATTGCACCTTGCAATGTGGAGATATTACTGTTTGTGGCATTTACAATATTCATTGATTTTTGCCATTGAAAAACGTCCAGAAATGTTTGAAGCTACTGACTGAATGAAAGGAGCTGGCATCTCACTCTCTTTGAATCTTCTTTATCATGCTAGGATTAGCAGGAAAAAGCAAAAAATTTCAGAATTGCACCTTGCAATGTGGAGATATTACTGTTTGTGCATTTACAATATTCATTGATTTTTGCCATTGAAAAACATGTTTTTCATATACCAGAAATGTTTGAAGCTACTGACTGAATGAAAGGAGCTGGCATCTCACTCTCTTTGAATCTTCTTTATCATGCTAGGATTAGCAGGAAAAAGCAAAAAATTTCAGAATTGCACCTTGCAATGTGGAGATATTACTGTTTGTGCATTTACAATATTCATTGATTTTTGCCATTGAAAAACATCGTTATTCATATACCAGAAATGTTTGAAGCTACTGACTGAAAGGAGCTGGCATCTCACTCTCTTTGAATCTTCTTTATCATGCTAGGATTAACAGGAAAAAGCAAAAAATTTCAGAATTGCACCTTGCAATGTGGAGATATTACTGTTTGTGCATTTACAATAATCATTGATTTTTGCCATTGAAAAACATGTTTTTCATATACCAGAAATGTTTGAAGCTACTGACTGAATGAAAGGAGCTGGCATCTCACTCTCTTTGAATCTTCTTTATCATGCTAGGATTAGCAGGAAAAAGCAAAAAATTTCAGAATTGCACCTTGCAATGTGGAGATATTACTGTTTGTGCATTTACAATATTCATTGATTTTTGCCATTGAAAAACATGTTTTTCATATACCAGAAATGTTTGAAGCTACTGACTGAATGAAAGGAGCTGGCATCTCACTCTCTTTGAATCTTCTTTATCATGCTAGGATTAACAGGAAAAAGCAAAAAATTTCAGAATTGCACCTTGCAATGTGGAGATATTACTGTTTGTGCATTTACAATATTCATTGATTTTTGCCATTGAAAAACGTCCAGAAATGTTTGAAGCTACTGACTGAATGAAAGGAGCTGGCATCTCACTCTCTTTGAATCTTCTTTATCATGCTAGGATTAGCAGGAAAAAGCAAAAAATTTCAGAATTGCACCTTGCAATGTGGAGATATTACTGTTTGTGCATTTACAATATTCATTGATTTTTGCCATTGAAAAACATGTTTTTCATATACCAGAAATGTTTGAAGCTACTGACTGAATGAAAGGAGCTGGCATCTCACTCTCTTTGAATCTTCTTTATCATGCTAGGATTAGCAGGAAAAAGCAAAAAATTTCAGAATTGCACCTTGCAATGTGGAGATATTACTGTTTGTGCATTTACAATATTCATTGATTTTTGCCATTGAAAAACATGTTTTTCATATACCAGAAATGTTTGAAGCTACTGACTGAATGAAAGGAGCTGGCATCTCACTCTCTTTGAATCTTCTTTATCATGCTAGGATTAACAGGAAAAAGCAAAAAATTTCAGAATTGCACCTTGCAATGTGGAGATATTACTGTTTGTGCATTTACAATATTCATTGATTTTTGCCATTGAAAAACGTCCAGAAATGTTTGAAGCTACTGACTGAATGAAAGGAGCTGGCATCTCACTCTCTTTGAATCTTCTTTATCATGCTAGGATTAGCAGGAAAAAGCAAAAAATTTCAGAATTGCACCTTGCAATGTGGAGATATTACTGTTTGTGCATTTACAATATTCATTGATTTTTGCCATTGAAAAACATGTTTTTCATATACCAGAAATGTTTGAAGCTACTGACTGAATGAAAGGAGCTGGCATCTCACTCTCTTTGAATCTTCTTTATCATGCTAGGATTAGCAGGAAAAAGCAAAAAATTTCAGAATTGCACCTTGCAATGTGGAGATATTACTGTTTGTGCATTTACAATATTCATTGATTTTTGCCATTGAAAAACATGTTTTTCATATACCAGAAATGTTTGAAGCTACTGACTGAATGAAAGGAGCTGGCATCTCACTCTCTTTGAATCTTCTTTATCATGCTAGGATTAACAGGAAAAAGCAAAAAATTTCAGAATTGCACCTTGCAATGTGGAGATATTACTGTTTGTGCATTTACAATATTCATTGATTTTTGCCATTGAAAAACGTCCAGAAATGTTTGAAGCTACTGACTGAATGAAAGGAGCTGGCATCTCACTCTCTTTGAATCTTCTTTATCATGCTAGGATTAGCAGGAAAAAGCAAAAAATTTCAGAATTGCACCTTGCAATGTGGAGATATTACTGTTTGTGCATTTACAATATTCATTGATTTTTGCCATTGAAAAACGTTTTTCATATACCAGAAATGTTTGAAGCTACTGACTGAATGAAAGGAGCTGGCATCTCACTCTCTTTGAATCTTCTTTATCATGCTAGGATTAGCAGGAAAAAGCAAAAAATTTCAGAATTGCACCTTGCAATGTGGAGATATTACTGTTTGTGCATTTACAATATTCATTGATTTTCGCCATTGAAAAACATGTTTTTCTTATACCAGAAATGTTTGAAGCTACTGACTGAATGAAAGGAGCTGGCATCTCACTCTCTTTGAATCTTCTTTATCATGCTAGGATTAACAGGAAAAAGCAAAAAATTTCAGAATTGCACCTTGCAATGTGGAGATATTACTGTTTGTGCATTTACAATATTCATTGATTTTTGCCATTGAAAAACGTCCAGAAATGTTTGAAGCTACTGACTGAATGAAAGGAGCTGGCATCTCACTCTCTTTGAATCTTCTTTATCATGCTAGGATTAGCAGGAAAAAGCAAAAAATTTCAGAATTGCACCTTGCAATGTGGAGATATTACTGTTTGTGCATTTACAATATTCATTGATTTTTGCCATTGAAAAACATGTTTTTCATATACCAGAAATGTTTGAAGCTACTGACTGAATGAAAGGAGCTGGCATCTCACTCTCTTTGAATCTTCTTTATCATGCTAGGATTAACAGGAAAAAGCAAAAAATTTCAGAATTGCACCTTGCAATGTGGAGATATTACTGTTTGTGCATTTACAATATTCATTGATTTTTGCCATTGAAAAACGTCCAGAAATGTTTGAAGCTACTGACTGAATGAAAGGAGCTGGCATCTCACTCTCTTTGAATCTTCTTTATCATGCTAGGATTAGCAGGAAAAAGCAAAAAATTTCAGAATTGCACCTTGCAATGTGGAGATATTACTGTTTGTGCATTTACAATATTCATTGATTTTTGCCATTGAAAAACATGTTTTTCATATACCAGAAATGTTTGAAGCTACTGACTGAATGAAAGGAGCTGGCATCTCACTCTCTTTGAATCTTCTTTATCATGCTAGGATTAGCAGGAAAAAGCAAAAAATTTCAGAATTGCACCTTGCAATGTGGAGATATTACTGTTTGTGCATTTACAATATTCATTGATTTTTGCCATTGAAAAACATGTTTTTCATATACCAGAAATGTTTGAAGCTACTGACTGAATGAAAGGAGCTGGCATCTCACTCTCTTTGAATCTTCTTTATCATGCTAGGATTAGCAGGAAAAAGCAAAAAATTTCAGAATTGCACCTTGCAATGTGGAGATATTACTGTTTGTGCATTTACAATATTCATTGATTTTTGCCATTGAAAAACATCATGTTATTCATATACCAGAAATGTTTGAAGCTACTGACTGAAAGGAGCTGGCATCTCACTCTCTTTGAATCTTCTTTATCATGCTAGGATTAACAGGAAAAAGCAAAAAATTTCAGAATTGCACCTTGCAATGTGGAGATATTACTGTTTGTGCATTTACAATATTCATTGATTTTTGCCATTGAAAAACATGTTTTTCATATACCAGAAATGTTTGAAGCTACTGACTGAATGAAAGGAGCTGGCATCTCACTCTCTTTGAATCTTCTTTATCATGCTAGGATTAACAGGAAAAAGCAAAAAATTTCAGAATTGCACCTTGCAATGTGGAGATATTACTGTTTGTGGCATTTACAATATTCATTGATTTTTGCCATTGAAAAACGTCCAGAAATGTTTGAAGCTACTGACTGAATGAAAGGAGCTGGCATCTCACTCTCTTTGAATCTTCTTTATCATGCTAGGATTAGCAGGAAAAAGCAAAAAATTTCAGAATTGCACCTTGCAATGTGGAGATATTACTGTTTGTGCATTTACAATATTCATTGATTTTTGCCATTGAAAAACATGTTTTTCATATACCAGAAATGTTTGAAGCTACTGACTGAATGAAAGGAGCTGGCATCTCACTCTCTTTGAATCTTCTTTATCATGCTAGGATTAGCAGGAAAAAGCAAAAAATTTCAGAATTGCACCTTGCAATGTGGAGATATTACTGTTTGTGCATTTACAATATTCATTGATTTTTGCCATTGAAAAACATCGTTATTCATATACCAGAAATGTTTGAAGCTACTGACTGAAAGGAGCTGGCATCTCACTCTCTTTGAATCTTCTTTATCATGCTAGGATTAACAGGAAAAAGCAAAAAATTTCAGAATTGCACCTTGCAATGTGGAGATATTACTGTTTGTGCATTTACAATAATCATTGATTTTTGCCATTGAAAAACATGTTTTTCATATACCAGAAATGTTTGAAGCTACTGACTGAATGAAAGGAGCTGGCATCTCACTCTCTTTGAATCTTCTTTATCATGCTAGGATTAGCAGGAAAAAGCAAAAAATTTCAGAATTGCACCTTGCAATGTGGAGATATTACTGTTTGTGCATTTACAATATTCATTGATTTTTGCCATTGAAAAACATGTTTTTCATATACCAGAAATGTTTGAAGCTACTGACTGAATGAAAGGAGCTGGCATCTCACTCTCTTTGAATCTTCTTTATCATGCTAGGATTAACAGGAAAAAGCAAAAAATTTCAGAATTGCACCTTGCAATGTGGAGATATTACTGTTTGTGCATTTACAATATTCATTGATTTTTGCCATTGAAAAACGTCCAGAAATGTTTGAAGCTACTGACTGAATGAAAGGAGCTGGCATCTCACTCTCTTTGAATCTTCTTTATCATGCTAGGATTAGCAGGAAAAAGCAAAAAATTTCAGAATTGCACCTTGCAATGTGGAGATATTACTGTTTGTGCATTTACAATATTCATTGATTTTTGCCATTGAAAAACATGTTTTTCATATACCAGAAATGTTTGAAGCTACTGACTGAATGAAAGGAGCTGGCATCTCACTCTCTTTGAATCTTCTTTATCATGCTAGGATTAGCAGGAAAAAGCAAAAAATTTCAGAATTGCACCTTGCAATGTGGAGATATTACTGTTTGTGCATTTACAATATTCATTGATTTTTGCCATTGAAAAACGTCCAGAAATGTTTGAAGCTACTGACTGAATGAAAGGAGGTGGCATCTCACTCTCTTTGAATCTTCTTTATCATGCTAGGATTAGCAGGAAAAAGCAAAAAATTTCAGAATTGCACCTTGCAATGTGGAGATATTACTGTTTGTGCATTTACAATATTCATTGATTTTTGCCATTGAAAAACGTCCAGAAATGTTTGAAGCTACTGACTGAATGAAAGGAGGTGGCATCTCACTCTCTTTGAATCTTCTTTATCATGCTAGGATTAGCAGGAAAAAGCAAAAAATTTCAGAATTGCACCTTGCAATGTGGAGATATTACTGTTTGTGCATTTACAATATTCATTGATTTTTGCCATTGAAAAACATGTTTTTCATATACCAGAAATGTTTGAAGCTACTGACTGAATGAAAGGAGCTGGCATCTCACTCTCTTTGAATCTTCTTTATCATGCTAGGATTAACAGGAAAAAGCAAAAAATTTCAGAATTGCACCTTGCAATGTGGAGATATTACTGTTTGTGCATTTACAATATTCATTGATTTTTGCCATTGAAAAACGTCCAGAAATGTTTGAAGCTACTGACTGAATGAAAGGAGCTGGCATCTCACTCTCTTTGAATCTTCTTTATCATGCTAGGAATAGCAGGAAAAAGCAAAAAATTTCAGAATTGCTCCTTGCAATGTGGAGATATTACTGTTTGTGCATTTACAATATTCATTGATTTTTGCCATTGAAAAACATGTTTTTCATATACCAGAAATGTTTGAAGCTACTGACTGAATGAAAGGAGCTGGCATCTCACTCTCTTTGAATCTTCTTTATCATGCTAGGATTAACAGGAAAAAGCAAAAAATTTCAGAATTGCACCTTGCAATGTGGAGATATTACTGTTTGTGCATTTACAATATTCATTGATTTTTGCCATTGAAAAACGTCCAGAAATGTTTGAAGCTACTGACTGAATGAAAGGAGCTGGCATCTCACTCTCTTTGAATCTTCTTTATCATGCTAGGATTAGCAGGAAAAAGCAAAAAATTTCAGAATTGCACCTTGCAATGTGGAGATATTACTGTTTGTGCATTTACAATATTCATTGATTTTTGCCATTGAAAAACATGTTTTTCATATACCAGAAATGTTTGAAGCTACTGACTGAATGAAAGGAGCTGGCATCTCACTCTCTTTGAATCTTCTTTATCATGCTAGGATTAGCAGGAAAAAGCAAAAAATTTCAGAATTGCACCTTGCAATGTGGAGATATTACTGTTTGTGCATTTACAATATTCATTGATTTTTGCCATTGAAAAACATCATGTTATTCATATACCAGAAATGTTTGAAGCTACTGACTGAAAGGAGCTGGCATCTCACTCTCTTTGAATCTTCTTTATCATGCTAGGATTAACAGGAAAAAGCAAAAAATTTCAGAATTGCACCTTGCAATGTGGAGATATTACTGTTTGTGCATTTACAATATTCATTGATTTTTGCCATTGAAAAACATGTTTTTCATATACCAG
This sequence comes from Phyllobates terribilis, assembly GCF_046119375.1. Classification (NCBI taxonomy): domain Eukaryota; kingdom Metazoa; phylum Chordata; class Amphibia; order Anura; family Dendrobatidae; genus Phyllobates; species Phyllobates terribilis. The sequence continues at coordinate 16,979 of NW_027368521.1, read as the reverse complement.
AAATGTTTGAAGCTACTGACTGAATGAAAGGAGCTGGCATCTCACTCTCTTTGAATCTTCTTTATCATGCTAGGATTAACAGGAAAAAGCAAAAAATTTCAGAATTGCACCTTGCAATGTGGAGATATTACTGTTTGTGGCATTTACAATATTCATTGATTTTTGCCATTGAAAAACGTCCAGAAATGTTTGAAGCTACTGACTGAATGAAAGGAGCTGGCATCTCACTCTCTTTGAATCTTCTTTATCATGCTAGGATTAGCAGGAAAAAGCAAAAAATTTCAGAATTGCACCTTGCAATGTGGAGATATTACTGTTTGTGCATTTACAATATTCATTGATTTTTGCCATTGAAAAACATGTTTTTCATATACCAGAAATGTTTGAAGCTACTGACTGAATGAAAGGAGCTGGCATCTCACTCTCTTTGAATCTTCTTTATCATGCTAGGATTAGCAGGAAAAAGCAAAAAATTTCAGAATTGCACCTTGCAATGTGGAGATATTACTGTTTGTGCATTTACAATATTCATTGATTTTTGCCATTGAAAAACATCGTTATTCATATACCAGAAATGTTTGAAGCTACTGACTGAAAGGAGCTGGCATCTCACTCTCTTTGAATCTTCTTTATCATGCTAGGATTAGCAGGAAAAAGCAAAAAATTTCAGAATTGCTCCTTGCAATGTGGAGATATTACTGTTTGTGCATTTACAATATTCATTGATTTTTGCCATTGAAAAACATGTTTTTCATATACCAGAAATGTTTGAAGCTACTGACTGAATGAAAGGAGCTGGCATCTCACTCTCTTTGAATCTTCTTTATCATGCTAGGATTAACAGGAAAAAGCAAAAAATTTCAGAATTGCACCTTGCAATGTGGAGATATTACTGTTTGTGCATTTACAATATTCATTGATTTTTGCCATTGAAAAACGTCCAGAAATGTTTGAAGCTACTGACTGAATGAAAGGAGCTGGCATCTCACTCTCTTTGAATCTTCTTTATCATGCTAGGATTAGCAGGAAAAAGCAAAAAATTTCAGAATTGCACCTTGCAATGTGGAGATATTACTGTTTGTGCATTTACAATATTCATTGATTTTTGCCATTGAAAAACATGTTTTTCATATACCAGAAATGTTTGAAGCTACTGACTGAATGAAAGGAGCTGGCATCTCACTCTCTTTGAATCTTCTTTATCATGCTAGGATTAGCAGGAAAAAGCAAAAAATTTCAGAATTGCACCTTGCAATGTGGAGATATTACTGTTTGTGCATTTACAATATTCATTGATTTTTGCCATTGAAAAACATCATGTTATTCATATACCAGAAATGTTTGAAGCTACTGACTGAAAGGAGCTGGCATCTCACTCTCTTTGAATCTTCTTTATCATGCTAGGATTAACAGGAAAAAGCAAAAAATTTCAGAATTGCACCTTGCAATGTGGAGATATTACTGTTTGTGCATTTACAATATTCATTGATTTTTGCCATTGAAAAACATGTTTTTCATATACCAGAAATGTTTGAAGCTACTGACTGAATGAAAGGAGCTGGCATCTCACTCTCTTTGAATCTTCTTTATCATGCTAGGATTAACAGGAAAAAGCAAAAAATTTCAGAATTGCACCTTGCAATGTGGAGATATTACTGTTTGTGGCATTTACAATATTCATTGATTTTTGCCATTGAAAAACGTCCAGAAATGTTTGAAGCTACTGACTGAATGAAAGGAGCTGGCATCTCACTCTCTTTGAATCTTCTTTATCATGCTAGGATTAGCAGGAAAAAGCAAAAAATTTCAGAATTGCACCTTGCAATGTGGAGATATTACTGTTTGTGCATTTACAATATTCATTGATTTTTGCCATTGAAAAACATGTTTTTCATATACCAGAAATGTTTGAAGCTACTGACTGAATGAAAGGAGCTGGCATCTCACTCTCTTTGAATCTTCTTTATCATGCTAGGATTAGCAGGAAAAAGCAAAAAATTTCAGAATTGCACCTTGCAATGTGGAGATATTACTGTTTGTGCATTTACAATATTCATTGATTTTTGCCATTGAAAAACATCGTTATTCATATACCAGAAATGTTTGAAGCTACTGACTGAAAGGAGCTGGCATCTCACTCTCTTTGAATCTTCTTTATCATGCTAGGATTAACAGGAAAAAGCAAAAAATTTCAGAATTGCACCTTGCAATGTGGAGATATTACTGTTTGTGCATTTACAATAATCATTGATTTTTGCCATTGAAAAACATGTTTTTCATATACCAGAAATGTTTGAAGCTACTGACTGAATGAAAGGAGCTGGCATCTCACTCTCTTTGAATCTTCTTTATCATGCTAGGATTAGCAGGAAAAAGCAAAAAATTTCAGAATTGCACCTTGCAATGTGGAGATATTACTGTTTGTGCATTTACAATATTCATTGATTTTTGCCATTGAAAAACATGTTTTTCATATACCAGAAATGTTTGAAGCTACTGACTGAATGAAAGGAGCTGGCATCTCACTCTCTTTGAATCTTCTTTATCATGCTAGGATTAACAGGAAAAAGCAAAAAATTTCAGAATTGCACCTTGCAATGTGGAGATATTACTGTTTGTGCATTTACAATATTCATTGATTTTTGCCATTGAAAAACGTCCAGAAATGTTTGAAGCTACTGACTGAATGAAAGGAGCTGGCATCTCACTCTCTTTGAATCTTCTTTATCATGCTAGGATTAGCAGGAAAAAGCAAAAAATTTCAGAATTGCACCTTGCAATGTGGAGATATTACTGTTTGTGCATTTACAATATTCATTGATTTTTGCCATTGAAAAACATGTTTTTCATATACCAGAAATGTTTGAAGCTACTGACTGAATGAAAGGAGCTGGCATCTCACTCTCTTTGAATCTTCTTTATCATGCTAGGATTAACAGGAAAAAGCAAAAAATTTCAGAATTGCACCTTGCAATGTGGAGATATTACTGTTTGTGCATTTACAATATTCATTGATTTTTGCCATTGAAAAACGTCCAGAAATGTTTGAAGCTACTGACTGAATGAAAGGAGCTGGCATCTCACTCTCTTTGAATCTTCTTTATCATGCTAGGATTAGCAGGAAAAAGCAAAAAATTTCAGAATTGCTCCTTGCAATGTGGAGATATTACTGTTTGTGCATTTACAATATTCATTGATTTTTGCCATTGAAAAACATGTTTTTCATATACCAGAAATGTTTGAAGCTACTGACTGAATGAAAGGAGCTGGCATCTCACTCTCTTTGAATCTTCTTTATCATGCTAGGATTAACAGGAAAAAGCAAAAAATTTCAGAATTGCACCTTGCAATGTGGAGATATTACTGTTTGTGCATTTACAATATTCATTGATTTTTGCCATTGAAAAACGTCCAGAAATGTTTGAAGCTACTGACTGAATGAAAGGAGCTGGCATCTCACTCTCTTTGAATCTTCTTTATCATGCTAGGATTAGCAGGAAAAAGCAAAAAATTTCAGAATTGCACCTTGCAATGTGGAGATATTACTGTTTGTGCATTTACAATATTCATTGATTTTTGCCATTGAAAAACATGTTTTTCATATACCAGAAATGTTTGAAGCTACTGACTGAATGAAAGGAGCTGGCATCTCACTCTCTTTGAATCTTCTTTATCATGCTAGGATTAGCAGGAAAAAGCAAAAAATTTCAGAATTGCACCTTGCAATGTGGAGATATTACTGTTTGTGCATTTACAATATTCATTGATTTTTGCCATTGAAAAACATCATGTTATTCATATACCAGAAATGTTTGAAGCTACTGACTGAAAGGAGCTGGCATCTCACTCTCTTTGAATCTTCTTTATCATGCTAGGATTAACAGGAAAAAGGAAAAAATTTCAGAATTGCACCTTGCAATGTGGAGATATTACTGTTTGTGCATTTACAATATTCATTGATTTTTGCCATTGAAAAACATGTTTTTCATATACCAGAAATGTTTGAAGCTACTGACTGAATGAAAGGAGCTGGCATCTCACTCTCTTTGAATCTTCTTTATCATGCTAGGATTAACAGGAAAAAGCAAAAAATTTCAGAATTGCACCTTGCAATGTGGAGATATTACTGTTTGTGGCATTTACAATATTCATTGATTTTTGCCATTGAAAAACGTCCAGAAATGTTTGAAGCTACTGACTGAATGAAAGGAGCTGGCATCTCACTCTCTTTGAATCTTCTTTATCATGCTAGGATTAGCAGGAAAAAGCAAAAAATTTCAGAATTGCACCTTGCAATGTGGAGATATTACTGTTTGTGCATTTACAATATTCATTGATTTTTGCCATTGAAAAACATGTTTTTCATATACCAGAAATGTTTGAAGCTACTGACTGAATGAAAGGAGCTGGCATCTCACTCTCTTTGAATCTTCTTTATCATGCTAGGATTAGCAGGAAAAAGCAAAAAATTTCAGAATTGCACCTTGCAATGTGGAGATATTACTGTTTGTGCATTTACAATATTCATTGATTTTTGCCATTGAAAAACATCGTTATTCATATACCAGAAATGTTTGAAGCTACTGACTGAAAGGAGCTGGCATCTCACTCTCTTTGAATCTTCTTTATCATGCTAGGATTAGCAGGAAAAAGCAAAAAATTTCAGAATTGCTCCTTGCAATGTGGAGATATTACTGTTTGTGCATTTACAATATTCATTGATTTTTGCCATTGAAAAACATGTTTTTCATATACCAGAAATGTTTGAAGCTACTGACTGAATGAAAGGAGCTGGCATCTCACTCTCTTTGAATCTTCTTTATCATGCTAGGATTAACAGGAAAAAGCAAAAAATTTCAGAATTGCACCTTGCAATGTGGAGATATTACTGTTTGTGCATTTACAATATTCATTGATTTTTGCCATTGAAAAACGTCCAGAAATGTTTGAAGCTACTGACTGAATGAAAGGAGCTGGCATCTCACTCTCTTTGAATCTTCTTTATCATGCTAGGATTAGCAGGAAAAAGCAAAAAATTTCAGAATTGCACCTTGCAATGTGGAGATATTACTGTTTGTGCATTTACAATATTCATTGATTTTTGCCATTGAAAAACATGTTTTTCATATACCAGAAATGTTTGAAGCTACTGACTGAATGAAAGGAGCTGGCATCTCACTCTCTTTGAATCTTCTTTATCATGCTAGGATTAGCAGGAAAAAGCAAAAAATTTCAGAATTGCACCTTGCAATGTGGAGATATTACTGTTTGTGCATTTACAATATTCATTGATTTTTGCCATTGAAAAACATCATGTTATTCATATACCAGAAATGTTTGAAGCTACTGACTGAAAGGAGCTGGCATCTCACTCTCTTTGAATCTTCTTTATCATGCTAGGATTAACAGGAAAAAGCAAAAAATTTCAGAATTGCACCTTGCAATGTGGAGATATTACTGTTTGTGCATTTACAATATTCATTGATTTTTGCCATTGAAAAACATGTTTTTCATATACCAGAAATGTTTGAAGCTACTGACTGAATGAAAGGAGCTGGCATCTCACTCTCTTTGAATCTTCTTTATCATGCTAGGATTAACAGGAAAAAGCAAAAAATTTCAGAATTGCACCTTGCAATGTGGAGATATTACTGTTTGTGGCATTTACAATATTCATTGATTTTTGCCATTGAAAAACGTCCAGAAATGTTTGAAGCTACTGACTGAATGAAAGGAGCTGGCATCTCACTCTCTTTGAATCTTCTTTATCATGCTAGGATTAGCAGGAAAAAGCAAAAAATTTCAGAATTGCACCTTGCAATGTGGAGATATTACTGTTTGTGCATTTACAATATTCATTGATTTTTGCCATTGAAAAACATGTTTTTCATATACCAGAAATGTTTGAAGCTACTGACTGAATGAAAGGAGCTGGCATCTCACTCTCTTTGAATCTTCTTTATCATGCTAGGATTAGCAGGAAAAAGCAAAAAATTTCAGAATTGCACCTTGCAATGTGGAGATATTACTGTTTGTGCATTTACAATATTCATTGATTTTTGCCATTGAAAAACATCGTTATTCATATACCAGAAATGTTTGAAGCTACTGACTGAAAGGAGCTGGCATCTCACTCTCTTTGAATCTTCTTTATCATGCTAGGATTAACAGGAAAAAGCAAAAAATTTCAGAATTGCACCTTGCAATGTGGAGATATTACTGTTTGTGCATTTACAATAATCATTGATTTTTGCCATTGAAAAACATGTTTTTCATATACCAGAAATGTTTGAAGCTACTGACTGAATGAAAGGAGCTGGCATCTCACTCTCTTTGAATCTTCTTTATCATGCTAGGATTAGCAGGAAAAAGCAAAAAATTTCAGAATTGCACCTTGCAATGTGGAGATATTACTGTTTGTGCATTTACAATATTCATTGATTTTTGCCATTGAAAAACATGTTTTTCATATACCAGAAATGTTTGAAGCTACTGACTGAATGAAAGGAGCTGGCATCTCACTCTCTTTGAATCTTCTTTATCATGCTAGGATTAACAGGAAAAAGCAAAAAATTTCAGAATTGCACCTTGCAATGTGGAGATATTACTGTTTGTGCATTTACAATATTCATTGATTTTTGCCATTGAAAAACGTCCAGAAATGTTTGAAGCTACTGACTGAATGAAAGGAGCTGGCATCTCACTCTCTTTGAATCTTCTTTATCATGCTAGGATTAGCAGGAAAAAGCAAAAAATTTCAGAATTGCACCTTGCAATGTGGAGATATTACTGTTTGTGCATTTACAATATTCATTGATTTTTGCCATTGAAAAACATGTTTTTCATATACCAGAAATGTTTGAAGCTACTGACTGAATGAAAGGAGCTGGCATCTCACTCTCTTTGAATCTTCTTTATCATGCTAGGATTAGCAGGAAAAAGCAAAAAATTTCAGAATTGCACCTTGCAATGTGGAGATATTACTGTTTGTGCATTTACAATATTCATTGATTTTTGCCATTGAAAAACGTCCAGAAATGTTTGAAGCTACTGACTGAATGAAAGGAGGTGGCATCTCACTCTCTTTGAATCTTCTTTATCATGCTAGGATTAGCAGGAAAAAGCAAAAAATTTCAGAATTGCACCTTGCAATGTGGAGATATTACTGTTTGTGCATTTACAATATTCATTGATTTTTGCCATTGAAAAACATGTTTTTCATATACCAGAAATGTTTGAAGCTACTGACTGAATGAAAGGAGCTGGCATCTCACTCTCTTTGAATCTTCTTTATCATGCTAGGATTAACAGGAAAAAGCAAAAAATTTCAGAATTGCACCTTGCAATGTGGAGATATTACTGTTTGTGCATTTACAATATTCATTGATTTTTGCCATTGAAAAACGTCCAGAAATGTTTGAAGCTACTGACTGAATGAAAGGAGCTGGCATCTCACTCTCTTTGAATCTTCTTTATCATGCTAGGATTAGCAGGAAAAAGCAAAAAATTTCAGAATTGCACCTTGCAATGTGGAGATATTACTGTTTGTGCATTTACAATATTCATTGATTTTTGCCATTGAAAAACATGTTTTTCATATACCAGAAATGTTTGAAGCTACTGACTGAATGAAAGGAGCTGGCATCTCACTCTCTTTGAATCTTCTTTATCATGCTAGGATTAGCAGGAAAAAGCAAAAAATTTCAGAATTGCACCTTGCAATGTGGAGATATTACTGTTTGTGCATTTACAATATTCATTGATTTTTGCCATTGAAAAACATGTTTTTCATATACCAGAAATGTTTGAAGCTACTGACTGAATGAAAGGAGCTGGCATCTCACTCTCTTTGAATCTTCTTTATCATGCTAGGATTAACAGGAAAAAGCAAAAAATTTCAGAATTGCACCTTGCAATATGGAGATATTACTGTTTGTGCATTTACAATATTCATTCATTTTTGCCATTGAAAAACGTCCAGAAATGTTTGAAGCTACTGACTGAATGAAAGGAGCTGGCATCTCACTCTCTTTGAATCTTCTTTATCATGCTAGGATTAGCGGGAAAAAGCAAAAAATTTCAGAATTGCACCTTGCAATGTGGAGATATTACTGTTTGTGCATTTACAATATTCATTGATTTTTGCCATTGAAAAACGTTTTTCATATACCAGAAATGTTTGAAGCTACTGACTGAATGAAAGGAGCTGGCATCTCACTCTCTTTGAATCTTCTTTATCATGCTAGGATTAGCAGGAAAAAGCAAAAAATTTCAGAATTGCACCTTGCAATGTGGAGATATTACTGTTTGTGCATTTACAATATTCATTGATTTTTGCCATTGAAAAACATGTTTTTCATATACCAGAAATGTTTGAAGCTACTGACAGAATGAAAGGAGCTGGCATCTCACTCTCTTTGAATCTTCTTTATCATGCTAGGATTAACAGGAAAAAGCAAAAAATTTCAGAATTGCACCTTGCAATGTGGAGATATTACTGTTTGTGCATTTACAATATTCATTGATTTTTGCCATTGAAAAACGTCCAGAAATGTTTGAAGCTACTGACTGAATGAAAGGAGCTGGCATCTCACTCTCTTTGAATCTTCTTTATCATGCTAGGATTAGCAGGAAAAAGCAAAAAATTTCAGAATTGCACCTTGCAATGTGGAGATATTACTGTTTGTGCATTTACAATATTCATTGATTTTTGCCATTGAAAAACATGTTTTTCATATACCAGAAATGTTTGAAGCTACTGACTGAATGAAAGGAGCTGGCATCTCACTCTCTTTGAATCTTCTTTATCATGCTAGGATTAACAGGAAAAAGCAAAAAATTTCAGAATTGCACCTTGCAATGTGGAGATATTACTGTTTGTGCATTTACAATATTCATTGATTTTTGCCATTGAAAAACGTCCAGAAATGTTTGAAGCTACTGACTGAATGAAAGGAGCTGGCATCTCACTCTCTTTGAATCTTCTTTATCATGCTAGGATTAGCAGGAAAAAGCAAAAAATTTCAGAATTGCACCTTGCAATGTGGAGATATTACTGTTTGTGCATTTACAATATTCATTGATTTTTGCCATTGAAAAACGTTTTTCATATACCAGAAATGTTTGAAGCTACTGACTGAATGAAAGGAGCTGGCATCTCACTCTCTTTGAATCTTCTTTATCATGCTAGGATTAACAGGAAAAAGCAAAAAATTTCAGAATTGCACCTTGCAATGTGGAGATATTACTGTTTGTGCATTTACAATATTCATTGATTTTTGCCATTGAAAAACGTCGAGAAATGTTTGAAGCTACTGACTGAATGAAAGGAGCTGGCATCTCACTCTCTTTGAATCTTCTTTATCATGCTAGGATCAGCAGGAAAAAGCAAAAAATTTCAGAATTGCACCTTGCAATGTGGAGATATTACTGTTTGTGCATTTACAATATTCATTGATTTTTGCCATTGAAAAACATGTTTTTCATATACCAGAAATGTTTGAAGCTACTGACTGAATGAAAGGAGCTGGCATCTCACTCTCTTTGAATCTTCTTTATCATGCTAGGATTAGCAGGAAAAAGCAAAAAATTTCAGAATTGCACCTTGCAATGTGGAGATATTACTGTTTGTGCATTTACAATATTCATTGATTTTTGCCATTGAAAAACATGTTTTTCATATACCAGAAATGTTTGAAGCTACTGACTGAATGAAAGGAGCTGGCATCTCACTCTCTTTGAATCTTCTTTATCATGCTAGGATTAACAGGAAAAAGCAAAAAATTTCAGAATTGCACCTTGCAATGTGGAGATATTACTGTTTGTGCATTTACAATATTCATTGATTTTTGCCATTGAAAAACGTCCAGAAATGTTTGAAGCTACTGACTGAATGAAAGGAGCTGGCATCTCACTCTCTTTGAATCTTCTTTATCATGCTAGGATTAGCAGGAAAAAGCAAAAAATTTCAGAATTGCACCTTGCAATGTGGAGATATTACTGTTTGTGCATTTACAATATTCATTGATTTTTGCCATTGAAAAACGTTTTTCATATACCAGAAATGTTTGAAGCTACTGACTGAATGAAAGGAGCTGGCATCTCACTCTCTTTGAATCTTCTTTATCATGCTAGGATTAACAGGAAAAAGCAAAAAATTTCAGAATTGCACCTTGCAATGTGGAGATATTACTGTTTGTGCATTTACAATATTCATTGATATTTGCCATTGAAAAACATGTTTTTCATATACCAGAAATATTTGAAGCTACTGACTGAATGAAAGGAGCTGGCATCTCACTCTCTTTGAATCTTCTTTATCATGCTAGGATTAGCAGGAAAAAGCAAAAAATTTCAGAATTGCACCTTGCAATGTGGAGATATTACTGTTTGTGCATTTACAATATTCATTGATTTTTGCCATTGAAAAACATGTTTTTCATATACCAGAAATGTTTGAAGCTACTGACTGAATGAAAGGAGCTGGCATCTCACTCTCTTTGAATCTTCTTTATCATGCTAGGATTAACAGGAAAAAGCAAAAAATTTCAGAATTGCACCTTGCAATGTGGAGATATTACTGTTTGTGCATTTACAATATTCATTGATTTTTGCCATTGAAAAACGTCCAGAAATGTTTGAAGCTACTGACTGAATGAAAGGAGCTGGCATCTCACTCTCTTTGAATCTTCTTTATCATGCTAGGATTAGCAGGAAAAAGCAAAAAATTTCAGAATTGCACCTTGCAATGTGGAGATATTACTGTTTGTGCATTTACAATATTCATTGATTTTTGCCATTGAAAAACATGTTTTTCATATACCAGAAATGTTTGAAGCTACTGACTGAATGAAAGGAGCTGGCATCTCACTCTCTTTGAATCTTCTTTATCATGCTAGGATTAGCAGGAAAAAGCAAAAAATTTCAGAATTGCACCTTGCAATGTGGAGATATTACTGTTTGTGCATTTACAATATTCATTGATTTTTGCCATTGAAAAACGTCCAGAAATGTTTGAAGCTACTGACTGAATGAAAGGAGGTGGCATCTCACTCTCTTTGAATCTTCTTTATCATGCTAGGATTAGCAGGAAAAAGCAAAAAATTTCAGAATTGCACCTTGCAATGTGGAGATATTACTGTTTGTGCATTTACAATATTCATTGATTTTTGCCATTGAAAAACATGTTTTTCATATAACAGAAATGTTTGAAGCTACTGACTGAATGAAAGGAGCTGGCATCTCACTCTCTTTGATTCTTCTTTATCATGCTAGGATTAACAGGAAAAAGCAAAAAATTTCAGAATTGCACCTTGCAATGTGGAGATATTACTGTTTGTGCATTTACAATATTCATTGATTTTTGCCATTGAAAAACGTCCAGAAATGTTTGAAGCTACTGACTGAATGAAAGGAGCTGGCATCTCACTCTCTTTGAATCTTCTTTATCATGCTAGGATTAGCAGGAAAAAGCAAAAAATTTCAGAATTGCACCTTGCAATGTGGAGATATTACTGTTTGTGCATTTACAATATTCATTGATTTTTGCCATTGAAAAACGTTTTTCATATGCCAGAAATGTTTGAAGCTACTGACTGAATGAAAGGAGCTGGCATCTCACTCTCTTTGAATCTTCTTTATCATGCTAGGATTAGCAGGAAAAAGCAAAAAATTTCAGAATTGCACCTTGCAATGTGGAGATATTACTGTTTGTGCATTTACAATATTCATTGATTTTTGCCATTGAAAAACATGTTTTTCATATACCAGAAATGTTTGAAGCTACTGACTGAATGAAAGGAGCTGGCATCTCACTCTCTTTGAATCTTCTTTATCATGCTAGGATTAACAGGAAAAAGCAAAAAATTTCAGAATTGCACCTTGCAATGTGGAGATATTACTGTTTGTGCATTTACAATATTCATTGATTTTTGCCATTGAAAAACGTCCAGAAATGTTTGAAGCTACTGACTGAATGAAAGGAGCTGGCATCTCACTCTCTTTGAATCTTCTTTATCATGCTAGGATTAGCAGGAAAAAGCAAAAAATTTCAGAATTGCACCTTGCAATGTGGAGATATTACTGTTTGTGCATTTACAATATTCATTGATTTTTGCCATTGAAAAACATGTTTTTCATATACCAGAAATGTTTGAAGCTACTGACTGAATGAAAGGAGCTGGCATCTCACTCTCTTTGAATCTTCTTTATCATGCTAGGATTAGCAGGAAAAAGCAAAAAATTTCAGAATTGCACCTTGCAATGTGGAGATATTACTGTTTGTGCATTTACAATATTCATTGATTTTTGCCATTGAAAAACATGTTTTTCATATACCAGAAATGTTTGAAGCTACTGACTGAATGAAAGGAGCTGGCATCTCACTCTCTTTGAATCTTCTTTATCATGCTAGGATTAACAGGAAAAAGCAAAAAATTTCAGAATTGCACCTTGCAATGTGGAGATATTACTGTTTGTGCATTTACAATATTCATTGATTTTTGCCATTGAAAAACGTCCAGAAATGTTTGAAGCTACTGACTGAATGAAAGGAGCTGGCATCTCACTCTCTTTGAATCTTCTTTATCATGCTAGGATTAGCAGGAAAAAGCAAAAAATTTCAGAATTGCACCTTGCAATGTGGAGATATTACTGTTTGTGCATTTACAATATTCATTGATTTTTGCCATTGAAAAACGTTTTTCATATACCAGAAATGTTTGAAGCTACTGACTGAATGAAAGGAGCTGGCATCTCACTCTCTTTGAATCTTCTTTATCATGCTAGGATTAACAGGAAAAAGCAAAACATTTCAGAATTGCACCTTGCAATGTGGAGATATTACTGTTTGTGCATTTACAATATTCATTGATTTTTGCCATTGAAAAACGTCGAGAAATGTTTGAAGCTACTGACTGAATGAAAGGAGCTGGCATCTCACTCTCTTTGAATCTTCTTTATCATGCTAGGATTAGCAGGAAAAAGCAAAAAATTTCAGAATTGCACCTTGCAATGTGGAGATATTACTGTTTGTGCATTTACAATATTCATTGATTTTTGCCATTGAAAAACATGTTTTTCATATACCAGAAATGTTTGAAGCTACTGACTGAATGAAAGGAGCTGGCATCTCACTCTCTTTGAATCTTCTTTATCATGCTAGGATTAGCAGGAAAAAGCAAAAAATTTCAGAATTGCACCTTGCAATGTGGAGATATTACTGTTTGTGCATTTACAATATTCATTGATTTTTGCCATTGAAAAACATGTTTTTCATATACCAGAAATGTTTGAAGCTACTGACTGAATGAAAGGAGCTGGCATCTCACTTTCTTTGAATCTTCTTTATCATGCTAGGATTAACAGGAAAAAGCAAAAAATTTCAGAATTGCACCTTGCAATGTGGAGATATTACTGTTTGTGCATTTACAATATTCATTGATTTTTGCCATTGAAAAACGTCCAGAAATGTTTGAAGCTACTGACTGAATGAAAGGAGCTGGCATCTCACTCTCTTTGAATCTTCTTTATCATGCTAGGATTAGCAGGAAAAAGCAAAAAATTTCAGAATTGCACCTTGCAATGTGGAGATATTACTGTTTGTGCATTTACAATATTCATTGATTTTTGCCATTGAAAAACGTTTTTCATATACCAGAAATGTTTGAAGCTACTGACTGAATGAAAGGAGCTGGCATCTCACTCTCTTTGAATCTTCTTTATCATGCTAGGATTAACAGGAAAAAGCAAAAAATTTCAGAATTGCACCTTGCAATGTGGAGATATTACTGTTTGTGCATTTACAATATTCATTGATTTTTGCCATTGAAAAACGTCCAGAAATGTTTGAAGCTACTGACTGAATGAAAGGAGCTGGCATCTCACTCTCTTTGAATCTTCTTTATCATGCTAGGATTAGCAGGAAAAAGCAAAAAATTTCAGAATTGCACCTTGCAATGTGGAGATATTACTGTTTGTGCATTTACAATATTCATTGATTTTTGCCATTGAAAAACATGTTTTTCATATACCAGAAATGTTTGAAGCTACTGACTGAATGAAAGGAGCTGGCATCTCACTCTCTTTGAATCTTCTTTATCATGCTAGGATTAGCAGGAAAAAGCAAAAAATTTCAGAATTGCACCTTGCAATGTGGAGATATTACTGTTTGTGCATTTACAATATTCATTGATTTTTGCCATTGAAAAACATGTTTTTCATATACCAGAAATGTTTGAAGCTACTGACTGAATGAAAGGAGCTGGCATCTCACTCTCTTTGAATCTTCTTTATCATGCTAGGATTAACAGGAAAAAGCAAAAAATTTCAGAATTGCACCTTGCAATGTGGAGATATTACTGTTTGTGCATTTACAATATTCATTGATTTTTGCCATTGAAAAACGTCCAGAAATGTTTGAAGCTACTGACTGAATGAAAGGAGCTGGCATCTCACTCTTTTTGAATCTTCTTTATCATGCTAGGATTAGCAGGAAAAAGCAAAAAATTTCAGAATTGCACCTTGCAATGTGGAGATATTACTGTTTGTGCATTTACAATATTCATTGATTTTTGCCATTGAAAAACATGTTTTTCATATACCAGAAATGTTTGAAGCTACTGACTGAATGAAAGGAGCTGGCATCTCACTCTCTTTGAATCTTCTTTATCATGCTAGGATTAGCAGGAAAAAGCAAAAAATTTCAGAATTGCACCTTGCAATGTGGAGATATTACTGTTTGTGCATTTACAATATTCATTGATTTTTGCCATTGAAAAACATGTTTTTCATATACCAGAAATGTTTGAAGCTACTGACTGAATGAAAGGAGCTGGCATCTCACTCTCTTTGAATCTTCTTTATCATGCTAGGATTAACAGGAAAAAGCAAAAAAATTTCAGAATTGCACCTTGCAATGTGGAGATATTCCTGTTTGTGCATTTACAATATTCATTGATTTTTGCCATTGAAAAACGTCCAGAAATGTTTGAAGCTACTGACTGAATGAAAGGAGCTGGCATCTCACTCTCTTTGAATCTTCTTTATCATGCTAGGATTAGCAGGAAAAAGCAAAAAATTTCAGAATTGCACCTTGCAATGTGGAGATATTACTGTTTGTGCATTTACAATATTCATTGATTTTTGCCATTGAAAAACATGTTTTTCATATACCAGAAATGTTTGAAGCTACTGACTGAATGAAAGGAGCTGGCATCTCACTCTCTTTGAATCTTCTTTATCATGCTAGGATTAGCAGGAAAAAGCAAAAAATTTCAGAATTGCACCTTGCAATATGGAGATATTACTGTTTGTGCATTTACAATATTCATTGATTTTTGCCATTGAAAAACGTCCAGAAATGTTTGAAGCTACTGACTGAATGAAAGGAGCTGGCATCTCACTCTCTTTGAATCTTCTTTATCATGCTAGGATTAGCAGGAAAAAGCAAAAAATTTCAGAATTGCACCTTGCAATGTGGAGATATTACTGTTTGTGCATTTACAATATTCATTGATTTTTGCCATTGAAAAACGTTTTTCATATGCCAGAAATGTTTGAAGCTACTGACTGAATGAAAGGAGCTGGCATCTCACTCTCTTTGAATCTTCTTTATCATGCTAGGATTAGCAGGAAAAAGCAAAAAATTTCAGAATTGCACCTTGCAATGTGGAGATATTACTGTTTGTGCATTTACAATATTCATTGATTTTTGCCATTGAAAAACATGTTTTTCATATACCAGAAATGTTTGAAGCTACTGACTGAATGAAAGGAGCTGGCATCTCACTCTCTTTGAATCTTCTTTATCATGCTAGGATTAACAGGAAAAAGCAAAAAATTTCAGAATTGCACCTTGCAATGTGGAGATATTACTGTTTGTGCATTTACAATATTCATTGATTTTTGCCATTGAAAAACGTCCAGAAATGTTTGAAGCTACTGACTGAATGAAAGGAGCTGGCATCTCACTCTCTTTGAATCTTCTTTATCATGCTAGGATTAGCAGGAAAAAGCAAAAAATTTCAGAATTGCACCTTGCAATGTGGAGATATTACTGTTTGTGCATTTACAATATTCATTGATTTTTGCCATTGAAAAACATGTTTTTCATATACCAGAAATGTTTGAAGCTACTGACTGAATGAAAGGAGCTGGCATCTCACTCTCTTTGAATCTTCTTTATCATGCTAGGATTAGCAGGAAAAAGCAAAAAATTTCAGAATTGCACCTTGCAATGTGGAGATATTACTGTTTGTGCATTTACAATATTCATTGATTTTTGCCATTGAAAAACATGTTTTTCATATACCAGAAATGTTTGAAGCTACTGACTGAATGAAAGGAGCTGGCATCTCACTCTCTTTGAATCTTGTTTATCATGCTAGGATTAACAGGAAAAAGCAAAAAATTTCAGAATTGCACCTTGCAATGTGGAGATATTACTGTTTGTGCATTTACAATATTCATTGATTTTTGCCATTGAAAAACGTCCAGAAATGTTTGAAGCTACTGACTGAATGAAAGGAGCTGGCATCTCACTCTCTTTGAATCTTCTTTATCATGCTAGGATTAGCAGGAAAAAGCAAAAAATTTCAGAATTGCACCTTGCAATGTGGAGATATTACTGTTTGTGCATTTACAATATTCATTGATTTTTGCCATTGAAAAACGTTTTTCATATACCAGAAATGTTTGAAGCTACTGACTGAATGAAAGGAGCTGGCATCTCACTCTCTTTGAATCTTCTTTATCATGCTAGGATTAACAGGAAAAAGCAAAAAATTTCAGAATTGCACCTTGCAATGTGGAGATATTACTGTTTGTGCATTTACAATATTCATTGATTTTTGCCATTGAAAAACGTCGAGAAATGTTTGAAGCTACTGACTGAATGAAAGGAGCTGGCATCTCACTCTCTTTGAATCTTCTTTATCATGCTAGGATTAGCAGGAAAAAGCAAAAAATTTCAGAATTGCACC
>NW_027368520.1:0-49139 GCF_046119375.1 Phyllobates terribilis | reverse complement strand
GTTTTGGTTGAGACTTTGCCTTAGCGATACTCTTTGTCTTTGCAAGACTCAAAGCTAGTCTCTAGCTTGTTCGCTATCTTAAAGTGATTCTCTTGGCTTCTTAAGCTATTCCTGTAATGCTTATAAAATACAAGATTGATTAAATGTAGTGTTTATCATCATCAAAACAAGAGGAGTGATTGAACTGAGAAAGCTCAAACTAAAAATTTCCCCTTTTTTGATGATGACAAACACTTAAACAATGTAAGCACATATATTTCAAAACGTACTTAGTTAAGCTATAAGATATACAATGAAGCTTAAACTGATACTTGACAGATTGACCAAATCTGCTCAAAATCTTGCTAAAGGCACTTAGCAAGTATACATTTATTCCCTCTTAGACTAAGCCGGTCTAAATTCTTCCCAATTAATCGAATAGATTTTCCTGTTTTACTTTCCCCTTTTGACATCATTAAATATGCAATGTAATTCATGCAAAGGGGACTAATAGTGGAAAGGGAAAACAAGCTTAACTCAACAATCAAACAGATCAAGACATTTAGCACAAATGAGCAAGGTGTAACCAAGTAGAACAACTCAAGTTTATAGAACAATAAAGCATATTGTCATTCATAAAAAAAACTTACACCTTTGTATCTGGGGGTTCTAGGAGTACTAGTTAATACTTAGACAAGCAAAAAGCACACAAAGAGAAGCAAAATTAAACACAAGCAATAACATCCTAAGCATCACGCTCCCAGGCAAGAGCGACTAGGTTCTGGATTATGTTGCTTTGCTCTTATTGTCGTTCGGTTAAAGAGATGGAGGTGTATCTGAAGTTCTAAGAGTCGCTTCTCGATTGTGGCATGCAGATACTGGATAGCTGTTACAACCACTGGAGGAAGACTTGTTGGCAGCGAGTATAGCAGGTTCACGAAACTGGGTTCTGGACGAGCTGGCGGCAGGCAGCAGGGACTTGGTTGACTTTGCTACAAGCTCAGTGACCTTTTCCATGGTGAGAATATCATCAAAGTTGGTCTCAGAGACTGGCTTGTACATTCCTTCATTCCTCAACATTCTGGATATGATATGTGGGAAAGGAAGCGGGCTTCCATGGTGAGCTCGACTTAGAAGCATGTGAGAAAATATGTTTTGTGTGGTATTAACCAGCTCTCCATTTAGGCATTGAGCTGTGATGCAGCAATCGGTAATAGTCACCTAATCCATGTTGGTGTTGTGTGGCGTAATGTTCTTCACTATGAAGTAGTGCAGAAGACGCGTAGATGCTGAGAGATGCTCGGTCTTCAGTGTCGCTGGCACGTTCTTTCGAAAGACTGCCTCCTTGATCTTGGTTAAGCCGCTTGGATAGTTTTTCTTTTACAAGTTCTCAAAGCCAAACAACGATCCATCTGGTCCTAGATCTTGACTGATTGCCTTCTCCAAATCCTTCACTTTGAAACTTTCTTCAACGTTGTTGATCCATGTAAAACTGATAGTAGACGGTTCGTCGGATGCAGAAGAAGAGCTAGAGAAACGAGAATAGAATTGACATACCAGATCTAGATCCGCTTTCCTGACCTCTGTCTCCAACTTGTCCCAATTCTGTAGTCTGAGCAACTGTCGAAACCAATCTAAACTTGAATATTCTTCTATAGATTGTAAAACCTCTGACGTACGATCAAAGGAGTGAACCTCTCTCTTTGAGATGGCTAGAGGAATAACTCAGCAAGAGAGATAGAAGGAGGAACAACAGAATAATCACCTTTTGACGATTTCACTGGTGTAGTCAAGAATTCAGATTCGATCTTCTCTAATTCTGATAACACCTTAGAAACTGAAGTCATTGGATCTGGAAGAGGAATAATCTATTTGCCTGTGGCAGCGGTTTGACTTTCATCGAGCTCTAGATTCTCTGTAACCTGAGGAGCTTCGATCTCTGGAGATGGTGAGAGAGGCGGTGAAGGAGAAGGAGTAGCAACCTTCTTTGGAGTCACTGGAGACTCAGTAGACACATGAGAAGTTAAGTGATGCTGCATAATTTCCTCTATATCCTCTTTCCTCACTTTTGAAAGTTCCTCAAGGAGTTGTTCCTTGGTAAGACTGGCGAGGGGTGTTTTGTCAACCATTTTAGGGACGAGGAGCTTAGGGTTTGTGAGAGTGTTTTCTTTGGCCTTTGAGGGATATTTGTGACAGAGATGGTGTAGCAAGAGGGAATTGAGTAATAGTAGGGAGAGAGAGAATATGATAAATGTGGTAAAAGTATTTTGGAGTGAATACCAGTGTTTATATAGACTCGTTTTCCTTCCTTTGTAAGATTCGTATCAATTCCTGAGATCTCGCAACGGCTACTCTGCAACGGCTGGATTACAACGGTTATATTCAAATGGCTAGATTCGCTGAGGCGTGCAACGGCTACATGCATACTTGCCTTATCTAATTTTGATTATTAAACCACAAGTGTCTCTGGAGGAGACTGGCTAGAACAACCATAGACGATGCGCTGGCAGCTACTATGATGCGTTGTGAAGTCTAAGTATGGCTTTTCTGAATCCATTTAGACCAGATCACTGAGCCACGTAGCCTTTTTGAATCTAATTATACTAGATCATGGGCTACATGTCTAGACTTCTCTTTTAGAGTCGGAACTGAATACCTTCCTCATTAAACAAACCTTCTATAATAAGCAAACTCAAAAGCGACTCATACTTCCTTGGAGCGACTCTTACACAAGCGCTTGATCATGCTTAGGAGTGTAAAGCAAGTGTAGATATGCACCCAATGTATCATTTAAGCAAGTAAAAGATTAACAAGAAATGCACATTTCATAATATGGGACATAACACACTCTCACTTAGTATATAATGTAATTAAGCTTATATGCATAAGAGGAATATTGGCTTTTACAAAAATATGAATACTTTCTTTTGTGGAGTTAATCATGGGTAAGGAAGTGTTACATTAATGTTAGGCTAGGGACACCATACGAATGGATCATTTCTTAGGCATGTAATAGGGCAAGAAGACGGTCACCATTCTCTATTTGTGGCAAATAAGAAGAGCATGCAGTTTGTCAAGACTATAACCAATAGCTTTCATACAATATACTACCTTAGCTAGATTGGCTTGTGTGATGATAAGCAAGAAAGCAACACAATCCAACTAAATTTCCCAAAGTGGAATTAAAAAGCATAATTCATAGTTAAGGTATAGGAGAACTTACAGTGCATATCTTGTTCTTCTAATATGATAAGAAAGAAAACCGAAGAGGATAAAGGCTCATAAAGATATCCAAGTAAAGCGCCTTTACAGAGATGGATTGCAGTTTTGGCTCTTCTGGAAGTGCTAGTTGTAGTCGCAACTTAAGTAATACAGTCGCTTGAACTATCTGAGTCTCGCTTTGAGCAAATAGATGTAGCTTTATCACTAAGTGAGACTCGCTATGCCAGAAACTAATACTTTACCACATGATATACATCTCCTGTATGATAAGAGTGAACAAGATGTTGGTTAGATTTCAGAACACATTTGATTTTGCCAATTTAGCACTGAAGAAGATAACAAACTCTTTCTACTTATTAAGAATGAGAGTAGCTTTTAGATATTCCATTTGCCTTCTACTTTGCATCCTTTCCTGCAAAATCAAATCAAGCAGTGTGTTCCCAACAAAGTATTGACTTTGTAGGAACGTTAGAGCTAGCGATTCAAGAACTGGAAGGTAGAACTTTCATCTTCATAGTTCTAGGAACTCGCTCAGAATAGTCATCATCACAAAAACATGGAACTGGATGAGGTTTACCTATGTGAGGTAATACTCGATGTGCTCCTACTTGTTCGTATTTGGCTTGTAAGGGATTTGTACGTACATGCAGACTCTTAGATGACTCGCTCGAAGCAAGATTGTCTATCTCAAGACTCGCTTGAAGGAGCTTATCCTCAGATATAGTCATAACAGGCTTAGAGGAAATAGAATCACTCAAATCAAGCTTGTCCTCATATTGATTCACTTGATCGAGTACACACAGATATAGAAGGAGGGGGTGTAGGAGAGATATCTAGTATGGGTTCTGGTTCAAGAATATTTACTTCAACTTTAGGTTTAGGAGCTGGCTTTGGAATAGGTCGAGTGACTGTGAAGCAATTCTCAGGATCTTCACCAACGTCGACTTCATCATCAGAATCACCCCATAGTGTGAAAAAGGCCTTCCTAGGAGGTGTTACAGATCCACCTTCTTCTTCATCCGGATCTACCTTTTCACTTGGATAATCTCTATAAAGATGTCATCTACCTAAACATCACGTGATGTTCTTGAGGCTGAATGGCTTGTTGTCCTTTGGATCTCTGTCCTTGATAGTGATGCTAAACTTCTTCTTGAAGAACCTATTGACTAGCTTACTCATCATTGCTACTTCCTGTTCTTCTTCATTTTCAGATTCATCGTTGTCCTCAAGCTTCTGAGTACACGAGTAAGCTTGAGAGCAACTCCTTGGGTTTCCTTTGATGCCATTGACTCCTTTTGATCTTCTGCTTCCTGCACTCTTAATTTACCAGCAAGTACAGATACAGGCAAACCTTTTGTTTCTTTCGTCATTAGCATTATTTTTTTAGTTGTGTCAAACTTAGAGTTAACACCCTGGATAAAAGCGAGAGTGAGTTCCCAGGGTTCTACCTTGAGTCCTGCGGTGGACATCTTGTCACATAATACCTAGAATCGGGAATGATAATATGAGACAGACTCGCTTTCCTCCTATTTAAACAAATGGAGTCCCTTTGGAGCTCGAATCGACGGTCGTTCTTTGTATCCTCACTACCGTTGTGCATATCTATGATAGCGTTCCACATGAGCTTGGTAGTGGGGAGAGACGTGATTTTTTTGATGTCCTTGCGAGAGAGAGCAGTGAGGATGAGTTGCATCTCCTTGGCATTCTTCTCTAGCATAGCATACTCAATTGGTCCCCATTTGTATGTGTCGGTTTCTTCTTTGAGAGTTTCTTCACCTTTTTCAATGATTCTCCAACATTAATAGTCAGTTTGTTGTATATAGTTCTTAGTCATCGTGAGCCACCATTCTAGTTCACCCTCAGCTAACATATGAGGCTTAGCCAAAGAGATCCCTAGGTTAAAAGAGTGTTTTTCGTTGCCCATGATTCAGACTAGAGAGTATGAATCAAATCTATGCAAGTTTGAGCAACCTGAGCTATGATACCAATTGTGGATTTATGTGTATGTGAGGATCGAGTAAGATAAAGCGAGTGTGACTAAAATATGATTGATAATGTCACACTTACTCTAAATCCAATGCACAAAAGCTAGTAAGCTGGTGTACAAGGATTGTATTCAACAAAGCGAGTATACATGTAAATGAATCGCTGCTAAATACTTAATAGAGTAGCTTAGATCGACTAGCTCTTTATAGAAGAGAAGCTCGATAGACTATCTTAAGTGTTTTTAAGATGCGGAAATGGAAAAACACACAAAGTGAGTCTAAGACCCTTTGTAAACACAACAAGCGAGTAGAAAGTGTATTTATATGTAGAGATTAGGGACTTTTTCACAATAAGAACTTTAGGTGGTTAGATTTAATGTTCAGCTCAATATGCACAGAGATTTGGTAAGGTGAGAACCCTTGGCTTAACTCAAGCCCGGGATGAAACTCACCACTATATTGATTATATCAAATGATGATTACAATCGCTCGCTCTCTCCAATATATACAATCGCTCTTCAGCCCAAATACAAGCTCACTACTCTCAAGGTGTTGTTGGCTCACTTGCTCCCTCTGAGATCACTAGCTTTTCACCCTAAACACTCAATCGTACCACCTCCCAACTTTGTAGTCCTGTTGTGATATTCCTTAACCACTCAACTATACAAACTCCCATGTTTTCGAATCCTGTTGTGTTTCTCTCTTGGGATACTTCTCCTAAGCTTCACTAGACTTTTCTCACTCAATGAGGTTCTCAATCTCATGCAACAATTCACCTATCGCACATATATATAGAACTTCCTAAACTTATTCCCCAAGAAAGGAATTCTATACATATACAAACAAAGGTCCACGCTGGCAATCCGTGTGTCGATCCACCAAGGAGCACCACAAATTCCACACGCTTCTACTTTTCTTGAGTAACAAACTTGTAATAAACTTCATCCACATTGCCAATCCATCCCACACCACTCACATGCCTTTTATTCGTCCAGCATGACGATCCTCGTCCCTCTCTATCCATGGTAAGAAACACATTCTTCACCCATCCTTAGTTTCTCGACATTCCCATTAGTTGCGCTTGAATACCCTACACGTTGGTGCATGGAATCCACCTGAGACTTCTTCACTTCACTTGTGTTGAAACAAAGAATTCACTAGCTCGCAGCGACTCTCCATTCGTTGCGCTAGTCCTTCGCCTTCAATGGACTTCACTTCACTTCACTTCTGGGTTGATTTATTTTCTTCAATTTCGGTTGAGACTGCCTTAGCGATACTCTCTGTCTGCGCAAGGCTCAAAACTAGTCTTTAGCTTGTTCGCTATCTTAAAGTGATTCTTTTGACTTCTTAAACTATTCCTGTTAATGCTTAGAAAATACAAGATTGATTAAATATAGTGTTTATCATCATCAAAATAAGAGGAGTAATTGAGCTGAGCAAGTTCAAACTAACAACCATGCGTCCAAAAAAACATATCTTAGAGATACTATGCAGCGTCCAAAAAACATACCTTAGAGATACTATGCAAATACAACAATGTTTGGTATAACAATGTTTTGTTATACGAACACAAGTACCTAATACAAACTAAATCAAAGGTGGCTAGGGCTGAAATAAGAAATGTTTCATATATGCAATTTGAAAAGTATATAGTAGAGACCGCCTGAATTTGAAAAGTATATATACAATTTGAAAAGTATTCCTACATACTTACCGGATATATTCATAATTATCCGATCTGTTGATCTAATTTGACTGTCCGCCAATCCGATCTGAAAATATTTATATTCAATGAAATGTTATTTGAACCCTTCGATTAGACCTGTCAAAAGGGTCGGACAGGTCAGGTTCATGTTCGGGTCGAGTGGGTTCCAGTTTGAACCGGGTTCGGGTTGAACGAGTTAATAATATATTGGGTCGTTCAGGTTCGTGCATGCCGGGTTTCGGGTTGACCCAAATAGTCAAGGATGTCGTTTTAATGATTTTTATAGTTTTTTATAGGAGTAAAATAAATCTTTAATATTAAAAGTACTATTATATATTATATTTTGAAAAAATAATATTATTCAATTTTATAATCAAATTATGTGTACATTTTTTCATATAAACTATAATGACATGTAGGATGCAAATTAAATATTTAGGATCGGGTTCGATCCACCGATTTTTTGAGTTGATCGGATATCAAGTCAATTGGGTTTAAGTGCCTTTATGGACCGGGTCATGTCCTTGCCGATCGGGTTCGGGCCGGGTTAACTTTACCAGGTCTAACTAAGATCTTTTATCAGATAATTGATACACATATACGAACCGGCTTTGATATCAGTCGGATATCGGGAGTAGGACACTTTTTTTAAGATAATATAAATATAAATATAAATTAAAAATTAAAATAACTAGTGACATTAACCTAATTCATTAATCTAAACTCCTATTCTTTTATTATGTACAATAATAAAAAAGTTTAAACAACTAGACTTCATATATATTTATTGTGTTTATCCGTATAGTGAATTTTGTTATGCTAACCAAGCTATCAAGAATATTATTTTAGATTAATCATATTCATAAACACTTGATAAATAAAGAGATTTTTTTTAAAATATTGTTGGATCTGAGACTTCTCCACAAGCAAAGTTTTGAGAACTTAGAGCTTGCTTTAATGGTGGAAGAGAAAAGCACCCTTTGTTTGAACAAAAACAGATTTCTCTAATAACTTTCTCTTTGTATTAAACTCTCAAACTTTGTTTACAAAAGAATTCACTCTCTCTTTTGTTTTCTCTCACAATTCCTATTGAGCAACACTAATACTCTCAGAGAAAATTATCAAGCTATCAACCTTTAAAAGATTTTACATCTTCTCTATTTATAGAGAATTACAACTCTAGCTTGCCATACAGAAATAAACGAAACGTGCCTAAATTCTAATTGGCTCTCAAGAAAGGAATCTCCAGGCCGTTCAGCGCTCCTCGTTGCGTCCAATCCTCTCTTGACACGTAAGTAAGCTAGCTAACAGATTCTGAGCACGCGTCAATCATCTCAACCACTTCTGCCACGGGTACGGTCCTAAATGCTTCCTGCTTCGAGCCACTTGCTCTTTCAAGAAAAGCATTTAATCACATGGAAAATGAACTGCTTAAATATTACGCGCTTTTGAGTATTGGTTGATTATTCTCTCAGACGCTCACTAACAGCTTGCTTTCTTCAGCTCCCCTAAGGTCACTGAACTGGATACGCTTAATTTTTCTAAGTGACCTTCAAATCAATTGATTTCTTCTTAAGGGAGCTTCAAGTGTTGATCCTCATACTTGTAAGCTACCTTTACATGCTTTGAACTCTACACACACTTGAGTTCCATTAAATTATATAAGTTTGTAACATCAAAACTAAGAAAATTGTTTAAGCTACCTCTGCTTAACTAACAATTTCCCCCTTTTGATGATTTCAAAATTATTTTGAACCATTCACAACGAAACATATAGAAATGAACAATATCTCGCTTAAAGAATTAGAACAATGAAACTTTCACTTATCACTTTACCTTTCTTTAATTTGTGTTCATTTCCCTCTGAGATCAAGACATGGGTTTGAATCCTTCTGGACTTTGGTAAATGTGTTAGCATGCCTACATGCACACTTCAAAATTCCCCTTTTGACATCATCAAAAAATGCAGCCAAAGTACAACATATAGGGAACTTTCGGAACTCCTTAAGTATACTAACTTCTAGAGCATGAATGAATGATAGTAAGGTCAAGTTATGCAATAAATACAAGTAAGCAATCAGCAACAATTAGCGAAACATAATAACATGACTTTATATTCATCAAAAGACAACAAAACACATGAGCAAAATACATAAGGCAAAAACAGAGGTTGGCTTAGACCAAAGGCTTAGAGTTGGGTAAGACAGAGTGGTAAGATCATTCTTTCTTCTGAACAACAGTCTTCTTAACCTGAAGCATCTCACTAGCAACCTTCGCTTTCTGAGTGAGTTGGTAAGATATCAGCGAAAGCTTCTCAGATTGTTCCCTTGAGCTGTCTCTAATTGCCTTCTCAAGTCTTTCATCCTGTTCCCTTGTGCTTTCACTAACTGCCTTCTCGATGCGATCTAAAGCTTCCATAACGGCGAAGTTAGTCATAGTGGACTTTGTATTGATCACTGGCTCTTCATACACTTGAAGCTGCTTAGGAGGTGCCTTAACTTCTGGCTAATCTGACTCATCTACATCCTCTAGATCTTCTAGGAACTTTTCGTTGAGAACTTCAGCAAATTGTTCTTCATTCTCGAAGTTGTAGATGTTGTGCTTCTTCATCAACTTCTTTATGATGTGAGGAAACGGGATATCAGCCTTCCTGTTCGCCATTGAAGTGTACATATGAGTGTACATGATCTGTGGCATGTCAATTAACTCTCGCTTGAGGCACTTGTGCAGGAGCACCCCATCTGCTATCGTGACCACGTCTCGCTTATCCTTGTGAGGCATAATAATCCTTACAATGATGTAATGAACGATATGCAAAGGATACGAAAGAAAGTTCACCTTAAGCTCTTTCTCATTGGCATACTCTCCAAACAGATCTTGCTTGATTTTGCTGGCGCCACGAGGCCAGTTCTTCTTTGCCATAAAATTGAAGCTGCCTTTCCTAGTCGACATGCCAAACGCTTCAGCAAACTCTGACACTGGAATGAAGATCGGCTTCTTGTTCCACGTAAGAACTACCATCTCGATTGGATGATCCGCGTCCACTGGTTCATAAGGCTTCAAATTGGAATAAAACGCCTTGATCATATCTGTGTTCGCACGACTTAGAGCGAGCTCGAGTGTGTCCCAGCCTTCAAGGTTTAGCATTGTCAGTTCCTCTTCAAGTTCAAACCTCTCTTTCAGAGCTTTCCACGTCTCGGGCTCAGTAATCACTGGAGACAACAAGTTGCGCTTGGCAATACCTGGTGTGATAGAGGGTCGCGGAAGAGGGAGAGAGGTGACAGGCATAAAATGGTTGTTGTTCCTATCAAAGATAATCCAACTAAACAATCCACTAGTAAAGTGGTAAGTCGGAGTCGAATCCCAAGAGAGCCACAACGATAGTCTATTTCTTTCGTGTTACCTAGTATTAACTAGGGGGTTTTGAATGTTGTAATCTAAAGTAACAATAAGAAAACGGTAAATGTTGAATTTGTAAACTATTATGATGGAAAGCTTACTCTTTTAGTATCAACGCATTATTCTTATGGAAAGTTGATCATCGAATTCTATTAAGCCTATATTCTTAATTATCTAATCCGGTTGTCCTACTCTTTGTTCGTAATTAGCAACTAGTCCAGAAACCCTTGTTGTAAGCAATAACCAAAGAAATCCTAAGGTTCAAAAGCGCAACATCATAAAGATCAAATATAAGTAGGCCTATGCAATACCATTGGCAAATCACCGATACTCGACACAGGTTTATAATCTCTACAAAATAAGCACTCGCAAATAGTCTATGCAAATTCTGATTGCTACCTAAAAGACAAGACTTTTCAAATCGAATTATCAAGCCTAGCAATATGAATGAATAATAATCAACCTAGTTGTACACCTAGATAAAATCAAGATCAATCAATAGACAATAAAGCATAAGAGATCATAAAACAATCCTGAATTAAACTTAGAACAATAACATAAGAATTCTCACAAACTTTTCCTAGAATAATTGCTTCAACCTAAGAGTGAACTAAGAGGATCTTAGCCATACATAGCCAATTGAAAGCAATACATAATTATGGATGAAACTAACCAGGGATGAAGGTGAAAGTGGCACAAAGGTGGAAGCTTTCTTCTTGGCTGCTGAATTTCTAAGGATGAAGTTGTGAAATTGAACAAATGTCTAATCTAACCTAATATCTAAGGGTTTATATAGTTCCTAGTGAAAGGGAAATAAAATAAATCAAAAAAATAATAAAATAGGGAAAAACAAATCAGAATCTCGGACTAAAATCTTTGTTTTGGGCCGGTCCGTGTCCGTGGTCGCGATCGAGACATGTGGGTCGCGATCGCGATCTGGCTCCAGTTCTCAGGGTCGGCATAAGTCGCGATCGCGACAGGATGGTCTCGGTTGAGACATGTCTACTGAGGCTAAGTCTCGATTGCGACATATAGTCTCGGTCGAGACATCTTCTCTGAGGCTGGATCTTGGTCACGACACCTCCTCTCGGTCGTGATGTCTTCTCTCGAACTGGTCTTCGGTCTTCTATAAGCTTCGAGGCAGCTCGGCTTCGCCTCTAGGATTCTCCATGGGTGTAGGCATGGTATCCTTCTCTCTAGCTCCATCCCAAATGCACTAAAAGTGAGTACAAACGGGATCTCCGTAATAAAGCCACAAAATACCGCTTATGAGCATCCCGCAATTCCATAAATGAACATCATACCGAATTCCGGGAATACCACTCAATAAGCACCTAAAGACCACTATTCCTAAGCTAATAATCGCTAGTTAACACCATATAATAAGCTCCTATCAAACCTCCCCACACTTAAACCTTGCTTGTCCTCGAGTAAGCAAAATAAAACTCACTCCTCCTAAAAAGCACAAAGGTATACAATAAGTGTAGAGAAAGTTTACTAGCGACTATAATTCAAACTCCAAGTGTATCGAGCACTAACCTAACTCCGATCTATCTCCTTATTTCTCCGAGATGTCCTATCCAAAAACCTCCTTATTTCTCCACTTCATATGTCACCACTCCAATACAATGGTAAAAATCAGACCAAGTGGTGTGCGTTTAAGCACATGTGGAATTCCTAATCTCCTATAAGGATAAGGGTACATAAATATAACATAATAAAGATAGAATCGAGTCTCCCACTCGCTTATACACTTCTTATTCCTCCTCTTCGAGTAATGTCCTAAACCACTAGATAATATAATAAATCCGCAAATCACAACCACCAATCCTAATTCAAAAATCTGCATAGTACAACCACAACAATATGCATCAAACTCCAAGAAATAGAAATCTAATCCTAGAATCTAACACAACCGCCAATAATATGTAGCAAAACTAATGAACTAGTGAAATGGTAAGCATGCAAAGTGTGGATAACAATAAGCTCATAAACAAAGAGATAAAAGGCCAAAACTAACTCCTTATCCCTCCTTGGTGAATCCTAGAACCCGAGACATCCTTCAACTCCCTTCTTATGTCACCGGCGCCAATAGATATGCAATCAATATAATCAATCACAAAACAAAGTAAATTCGGCGCCCTTTCGGGTTTTCACCAAAATTCTAAGTGGTAGAACTTTTTCTTTTCTTTTTATTTTTATTTTCAGGCACCAACCTTTTCCTTTTTATTCAATTCTTACTTGCCTGATTTTTATTCTTTTTATTTTTATTTTTTTTTGATTTTTATTTTTGTTGGAGCCCCCTTTTTGATCCTTTCCTTTTTTACTCTCCATGGGTTTTTCTGATTTTTTTCTTAAAAATAAAACAATGCAAAAGTTCAAGCAATATAAATCCGGTAAAGACTCGATCGAAAAACAACTAAAACAGTTCAGCAAAGACTCTAAAAACATAAGGAAAGTCAGCGGAATAGCAAGAGAAAACCAAAAACAACACCATAAAACTCCTCGGTCCGTCAACTCCTCTCCCCACATGGTCTGGGTGAGCTTGATCTTCAAAGCCATAAGGTTGCTTCATGTATACCTCATCATTCAAGCTACCATTGAGAAAAGCAGTATTGACATCCAGTTGATAGAGCTTGAAGTTCTTCATGGCGGAAAAGGCCATCAATAGTCGAATAGCCTCCAAGCAAGCTACAGGAGCGTAGGTCTTGTTGTAGTCTATCCCTTCTTGTTGAATATATCCTTGTGTCACCAGTCTAGCTTTATTCCTCATGATGTTCCCTGAATCATCAAGCTTGTTCCAAAAAAAACCAACGCGTCCCAATTATGGACTTGTTAGGGGGCCTGGAAATGAGTCTCCATACTTTATATCGCTCAAACTCCATGTGCTCTTCCTGCATCGCCACTATCCAGTCTGGATCCAAGAGAGCTTACTTGATGTTCTTGGGCTCGATTAGAGATATGAAGGAGTGAAACGCCGCAAGATTGTTGAGCTGGGAACGAGTGAAGACTCTATCTGCAAATGGAGTGAGGATCTGGTCTGGCTTGTGCGAGTTCTTTTGTTGATAGTTGTGCGTGTTCATTGTGACAGCTTCGGGAATAATATCGAGTGAAGCTGGAGCAGTGTGAGAGGAGGAAGATGTTGTGGGGGTCGCTGAAGTAGAGGAAGGGTCGCTGAAGCCATCTTTGAGGTCCCTGGAGCTTTTGGAGGCTTGCCTTTGTGCTTGGGAGGTCTCCCTGGGCCTCGCTTGGTTCTCGGATAAGCTTATTGAGGGGGAGCTGAAAAGGTGAATGGGGTCGCTGACACAGGTTGGGAACTTGTTCTAGCGATGGGGGAGTCTGTCACTTCTTCAGCTCAACTTGTGCCTTTGTTGATGGGTTGATCTGCTTCAGGTCCCCCTTCTTGTACCTCTTCTTGAGCGTCCTCTTGTGCTGAGTCGAAGATGGAGCCGTCTTCTTGTGCTCCTTCATTTGAGGGAGCGTGCGTGGGAGCCTCTTCATCGTCACTTTCAGTCTCATAGGTAGAAACTGAGGAGGTATGGTGATGAGGCGTGGGATGAGAAGGGGCCTCACTCGTCACAGCATCATTGGCAGCATCCTCTGGAATAGGTCTCTCATTGAATGAGACGTGGATGCTCTCTTCTACCTTCCTTTTCCTTTTTTTGAGTACCCTGTAAGCTTTACTAGAAGGAGAATATCCAAGAAATACAGCTTCATCATTACGAGCATCAAATTTACCAAAATCATCCTTACCATTGTTGTGCACATAGCACTCACACCCGAATACACATAGGTGAGAGATTATGAGTCTTCCCTTTGATGAGCTCATAAGGTTTCTTGTCTAGGATTGGTCTCATCATTGCTCGATTCATAATTTAGCACGCAGTGCTGACAGTATGTGCCCAGTAGTGCTTAGGAAGGGCGCTTCCGAGAAGCATAGTGCGAGCCATCTCCTCAAGCGTCCTGTTCTTGCGTTCTACTACGCCATTGTGTTGTGGCGTCCTGGGCACTGAAAATTTATGATAGATCCCTCGTTCCCTTCAAAATGTTAAGAATTGTCCATTCTCAAACTCTAGCCCATGGTCTGAGCAAATAGAGCTGAGAGGGACCCCAAGTTTCCTTTCCAGGAGTAGGACTAAAGACAAGAATTCCTCAAAGGCTTCGTCCTTACTCCTAAGGAAAAGGGTCCAAGTAAAGCGCGAGTAGACATCAACAATAACGTATATATAGCGCTTACCTCCAGTGATTTAGATTCGTATAGGACCACAAAGATCCATATGGAGCAACTCCAACGGTCGCTTGGTGGTGATCATCTTCTTGGTGGAGCTAGAGGTTTCCTGGTTAGCTTTGCTTGCGCACATTCAGAACAATGATTCATCGTGTCTGGCTTTAATTCAGGTAGACCTCTAACTAGCTCCTTTGAGTGTAGCTTGTGCAGGAGATGCAAGTTGGCGTGCCCTAAATGTTGGTGCCATAGGTTGGACTGCTCTTGGAGGGTCGCTAGGCAGAGATGCTTGGAGGGTATAAAAGAATGATCAAATAGGTACATGTTATCGATTCTCTTACCCTTAATGAGTACCTCCTTAGACGAATCTTTAATCAAGCACTTTGAGGTTGTGAACGTGACCTCATTTCTTCCTTGGTCACAGATTTGGGCTACACTCAGGAGGTTAAATTTTAGGCTATCCACCAGGCTCACATTTCTGATTTGGATGTTTTATGTGAGATGGACGCTTCCTGTAGCTTTTATGCGTCCTTGTTTCTTGTCCCTGAAAGAGATGCTACCTCCTTCACTTGATTGAAAAGAGAGCAGGAAATTGGGGTCCCCAGTCATGTGACAAGAGCACCCACTGTCAATGTACCACTTGCTCTGCTTCTCAACCTGCAATTAAGATAAATCGGGTTTTGGGGATCCATCGAAGCCTAGGCTTCATGGGTGGATTATTAGAAGCGACCCCTATTGTACCTATTCTAGATTTCACTTTATGCTTAGGTGTTATTGGTTCATAATAGTAAGGATCATTTAAATCTACTACCGGATTGGGCTTAGGCTTATACTTAGCATGCGGTTTATCTCTAAGAACCCTTTTGGCCTCACATTCATGCACTTTATGGCCGTTATTTCCACAATGCGTGCAATGAAGGTTGCCACGCACGTAGCCACACTTTCCCTTGCCAGGATGGAAGGGAGCTTTCTTTTCAAGCTTGACTTGTTGTGGCTTGGACTTGGCCTGTTTTACATAGAGCTGGTGTGCCTTTTCCCCATGGTACCATTTTTTATTGGCCTTGGGGTTTTCTTCCAGTGCCCTCATCTTGCTTTCAAGATAATCATTCTTACTTTTACAAGACTGCAATTCTTTTGAAAGATTTTCAATCTTGGCAGTCATTGAAATATTAAGTGGAATATCCTTTGAGCTAGACGAGGGTAACTCGAAAGTGTAGCCTAAACCAGGTCGCGATCGTACAAAAACTGTTTGGTTGACAGTTTTCGCATCAATAGACTGGTTCAATTTTCTCAGCTTGTCCAAGATGGTGTCAATCTTGACTGAGACATTTGAATCTGAGGGAGGGGTGATCCTTCGGCCTTCGGCCTTTTAGACAGATCAAGTGTCTCAGCCTTGAGGATGCTGATCTCATCAGTGTATTCACTATTTTGACTCATTAGAAGATCATTATCCTCAATTAGACCTTGACAGAGGTCAATAAGTTCTTACTTAGGTAATACGCTAAGTTTTATGGAGGATACCTGAATGAGTTGATCATCGTCAGATTCCTCTTGAGCCATTAAGCACCGACCTTGCTTGTCTTCACCAAGATCGAGCTCATCATCTGAATCGCCCCATGTTGTGAAGAACGCTTTCTTGGGCTTGTTGGTACACGTGCTGGCAGTGACCTTAGCGTTGGTGCATGTCTTTGCCAAGTGACCTTTTTGTTGACAGTTGTAGCAGGTCACATTGTTGAGGTCTCTTTTAGCGTTTTGGTCCTTCTTGAAGTTGCCCTTACTTTTCATAAACTTCTTAACCATTTTGGTCATTAGAACCACCTTAGCGTCCTTGCCTTCATCTAAGAAGTCTCGATTTCCAGTTGTTGGAGGACTTTGGTAAGCTTGAGTGTGGTGCGTCTTGGTTGTTTCAAAGAATGTGCCTACTCATTATCCTTGATCTCTTGGACTCGGAACTTCCCAGCGAGCACTGAGACGGGAAGTTCCTTTGTAGCTTCTGTCATTAGCATAATTTTCCTAGTAGTATCAAATCTTGAGCTCACTCCATGGATGAATGTCAGAGAAAGCGCCCATGCTTCTGTTACTATTCCAACGGCACTCGTTTTGTCGTCTAGGACCTGGAATCTTGAGTGGTAGCTGGATATACTTTCAGATTCATTCATTTTGAACAAGTGAAACTCCCTCTGAAGATCGAATTTTCGATTATTCTTCATGTCGTCGCTGCCTTGGTGCATGTAGACGACGGCCTTCCACATATCTTTGGTTGTTCCTAGGCTCATGATCTTGTCCATGTCCTTTCTTTGTAGAGAGTTCAAGATTCGATGGCGCGCTTTAGCGTTTTTCTTCATAAGCGCATACTCCACGGAACCCCGTGGTTTTGCATCACTTGTAGCGGGCACCACTCTGTCACCTTTCTCAATGATCTTCCAGCACTGGTAGTCAGTCTGTTGGATGTAGTTTCTTGTCATCGACATCCACCATTCGAGTTCTCCCTCGATCAGAAGGTGAGGCTTGTACAGCGTGATGCCAAGATGGTGCGGATTCGTCCTCTTGTCTGTCGGCTTGTTGATTCTTGATTCTGAACGAAGAGCAAAGAGAGAGAGAGTGCGGGGATTCTTTGAACGAAGAGTTATTGAACAAAATACCTTGCTCTGATACCAACTGCTAGATTTGAGGCTTCTCCACAAGCAAAGTTTTGAGAACTTAAAGCTTTCTTTAATGGCGGAAGAGAGAAACACGCTTTTTTGAACAAGAACATATTTCTCTAATAACTTTCTCTTTGTATTAAACTCTCAAACTGTGTTTACAAAAGAATTCACTCTCTCTTTTGTTTTCTCTCACAATTCCCATTGAGTAACACTAACACTCTCAAAGAAAATTATCAAGCTATCAACCTTTACAAGGTTTTACATCTTCTCTATTTATAGAGAATTACAACTCTAACTTGCCATACAGAAATAAACGAAACATGCCTAAGTTCTGATTGGCTCTCAAGAAAGAAATATCCGGGTCGTTCAGTGCTCCTCGCTGCGTCCAATCCTCTCTTGACACGTAAGTAAGCTAGCTAGTAGATTCTGATCGCGCGTCAATCAGCTCAATCACTTTTGCCACGCTTACGGTCATGAATGCTTCCTGATTCTTGCGACTTGCTCTTTCAAAAAAAGTATTTAATCACGTGCAAAATGAACTGCTTAAATATTACATGCTTCTGAGTATTTGTTGATTATTCTCTCAAACGCGCGCTATCTAGCTTGCTTTTTTCAGCTCCCCTAAGGTCGATGAACTGGATACGCTTAATTCTTCTAAGCGACCTTCAAATCATATCGATCAAAGCAACTAGAGATGCTTCTGGACACCTGTTCCCTTTCACCTTCTCTAGAAGGTATGTTTAATTATATCGATCAAAGCAACTACTTTGTATAGATGGATATTTACATACATTGTGTATTATGTGGTAATGTATTGCAGGGCAACGGGAGACTTGGATGTGTCATTCAAGATACTCTACTCGGGCATTTGTCACTCCGATTTCCACTACATCAAAAATGAATGGCATAACGCCGTCTACCCTGCAATTCCAGGGTACGTACTCCATCCATCACTTACATCGTCTAACTAATATTTAGGCTTTTTACCCTTTTAATTAACTTCTTCCGTTTACAAAAGGATGTTTTTCTAAGAATTTTCATTCTAATCAAGGGAAAAGGCCGAATAGCCTCTAGTCCCCTATCCTATGTATTGTTCATTACAAATTAGGGATATTTTTTACCAAATCATGAAGAAAAAAACTAAAGGAGATCATTTTATTTTTGAGGTTGATGATTCCACGTCAGAAGTTGAGAGATAAAATCGCGAGTATATAAGCTCGATTACTCCTATTTCAATTAATTTTAAGATGGAACTCCATTAGTCTTGTATGTTTAGCTGAACTACACTTATGCACTAGTACGTGCACGATCCCCTTGCTCGTGTTGGACGTAGGGCCCATATCCATATAATTTGGCATAGAAAGATAAGAATTTGATTACAAGGGAATATAATATTGAGACGTATTAACATACACGTGTACATGGTAATAAACAGGCACGAGATGTAGGAGAAATAATAGAAGTCAGAAACAAGGTTACAAAGTTCAAGGTAGGGGACAAGGTCGGAGTTGGGTGCATGGTGGGGTCATGTCGTTCATGTGACAACTGTACCGACCACTTGGAGAACTACTGTCCCAATTTGATTTTGACTTATGAAGGATACTATCATGACGGGACCCTCACTTACGGTGGCTACTCTGATATCATGGTCGTACACGAGCACTTTGCCATCCGCATTCCAGAGGGCATCCCCCTTGAGTCCGCCGCTCCCTTGCTTTGCGCCGGGATAACCGTGTATAGCCCATTGAAGTACTACGGGCTTGATAGCCCTGGGCTTCACTTGGGCGTCGTGGGCCTTGGTGGGTTGGGCCACATGGCCGTCAAATTTGGTAAGGCCTTGGGGCTTAAGGTCACGGTTATTAGTACTTCCCTTGGAAAAAGAGATGAAGCTATTTGTCGTCTTGGTGCTGATTCATTCCTTCTCAGCTCCGATCCCGCACAAATGAAGGTACTACCAAAAAAGTATATATTAAGTCATATTATTTTTAGTATTTATTAAGAAGCTATTTGGTATCCATATGGTATTACCAGATATGGTATTTTGTATAAGATATCAAAGTTGTGTCTAGGTAATTTCCCTTGAAATTTGGAATGCTATATCCAGTCCATGTTGTATATACTTTTATATCAGTTATACTCATATCTGAATATGTGTATCAATATTCATATACAATATCTAATATCTTTCTAATATTAATACTAAATGAGTCCTAACTCAATCATTGTGTTCTTAATTAATTGTACAAACGGTTGTGAACATTGGACGGTATTACCGACACAATTTCAGGAAATCACCCTCTACCTTCGTTGATTAGTTTGTTGAAATCTCACGGGAAGTTAGTCATCGTTGGAGCTCCGGAAAAGCCTTATGAGGTGCCTTCCTTTTCCCTTATTCAAGGTGAGCATGATTCTTATCAAATATCACAGCACCTAAATATATAATAAGTTAGTATATGAGTAAGTTATATGGGTGTGTTGAATGTGCAGGCAGGAAATTAGTAGGAGGAAGCATGATCAGAGGGACTCAGGAGATGATGGATTTTGTAGTCGAAAAGGGAGTGAAGGCAGACGTCGAGGTTATCTCCATATACTACGTCAACATTGCCATGGCAAGGATGCTTAAGTCTGATATTAAGTACCGCTTAGTCATCAACATTGCCAACACTTTGAAAGCTGATTAGGATTGGCATATCTTAACATCATCCGGATTTATGGATGAGTTTTTGTTGTATTTTGATATTGTAATTGTTTTGCAATGTTTTGCTAAACAAGACAATATACTCATTTAGATTTCTAGGAAAAAAACTTAAATAAATAATATATCAACTCTTGTGGATGCTCAACCTTATTTTTACCAAAAAAAGACAAACAAAGAGATTTCATATTAGTTTTAATATAACTTTTCATTTTAATCTGACTTCTGTAAAATCTTAATAATATTAAAAAATCTAATACAATTATTTAGAAATTTTTATAATAAATAAAAGGATCATATAAGGAAGAAATCCCTTTAATCAATCTTCAAAAACACGTATATGTACAATGACCTAAAAGATAGAATATTAACTAGTTTAATTTTGGCATCATGCACGTAATTTATTTAACATTTTTATATTTTAAAGATAGAATGTTAGCCAAGTTGTTCAGGCATGACTACCTTTGTCTAGATAAATAGGTGATGGTATCGATAATATTAGATGTTGCAATCATTGGTGTCTCGAGAGAAGACTTTGTTCTTCATGTCAAATTTGAGATCATCCATATATGACCGTATGATCACAACCTGACCTTACATATAAGTCTAATCTAATGAAATTTTCTTTAAAATCAATTAAAAATAATAATAATAATCCATAGTATTATACAGTAAATTTGTTATCTTCTAATATTAAATTTGGAATACTTTATCTCACTCAGATTGAACAACATGATAAAATGCTAACATTGCAAGTCAACATCAAATCCAAACACAAACACAAAAATTAACAAATTAACTTGACAATTGACATAACACTTAAATTAATAAACCCACAGTAACCCCTTTATCAGGGGCGGATTTAGGGGTATTAGGGGAGCTCGTGCCCCCAGTTTATCCGATCCCGGTAATTATATTTAGTGGAAAAAAACTGAAAACTAGATATATATTTTTAAAATGTCAATCTATAGCAACAAAATTCTCTTGCTAAGATGGTAAACTCTAATTGTACTATGAAAAGGATTTGAGTTCAATTCTCATATCCATCTAATCTCTCTTATTTTTGATATTTTATGAATATTTTTTACTATATTTTTACTAAATAATTATATTTATCCTTATAAATATATTTTATTTATTATTATTATATATTATAAAATTATATTATATTTAAAAAAATTATGATCCCCCTTAAAAAAAAATTTAAATCCGCCGGTGCCCTTTATGATCCCCATCCATACTTACCACCACATGAAACAAGGAGTTATTCAAGTATTCATTCATTCTTCTATAAATTGTCTGATGGATGCAACTTTTATTTCGTACCAAAACAAGCTAGCATTTCCACCACTAAGTCATCAATAAGCATGCGATATAATAACCTATCCATTCAACCACTTTCACTACGAAGGAGCTATAGGTAAGTATGTAATCAATGACTTCCTTTGCTGCAGAATATCACTCATACATGTTCTATTCATTCATCCCCTCTTTCATATGCTAGGTTCCACTAACAGTTTTAGTCTCCAACTATTGATGATTTAAATAAATCATCGGATCTTTAAATGTGATGGGAATTATCTAAAGATGTTAATGAATGCAATTTGTTATAATATTAGTTTGGTGGTGTGGAGTACACGCTTATTTAAACGATTTCGCCTTCATTGAATCTCATGAGATTTGACCAGCACGAAAACGGTCATTGTTTGCCCAATCAAAGTAATTATCCTAACTAGCAATTCTACAATAGTAAAGCGGCAAGCAAGGGTCGAATCTCAGAAGGAGTCGGATTATCAATTCTTGCGTTATTAAGGTGATTAACTTATAAAGTAACGAAAGGGGGTACGGAATGCAACTAAACAAACTAATGTTGATTGTAAACTAATAATGAGAAAGCACTTCATTCAACAAGCATTCAAACAACGGATAGACATGTTGATCATTGAAAACTATTGACGTTCGAGTTCATCGACGATATTATATGGTTGTCCTAATCCATGTTATGTTATAGTTATTAGTCCAACTAGTCCTAATAACCCTTACTAAGCTACAACCCTGAAACTATCAAGATTTAATAACCAAGAAGTAATGAACTCAGAAATAGGTGCTACAGTACCATTGACTTCAGTCTATATTTAACATGCAATCAACTCTCTCTACAATAACAAATTCCAACTAGATCATGGTTTGATTTGCTACACAAAGATAAGACTTTTCAACTAGAAATAATCAAACCCTAGACATATGAATAGATCTAATCTAACTAGGTGAATAGGCTAAATAAATAAATCAAATTCAATAAACGATTAGGCACAAGAGAGATAAAACAATCCAAATATGAATAGAACTAAAGTTGAAGTCTTACAACCAAATCATTTGAAGGCTTCAGTGTGGCATAGTTTCTATAGAACGTAAAATGGAATTGTAAAAGAGATCTCCCATCATGGGGGCTAAGCTCCTAAAACTCTATTTATTCATAACCTAATCTCGAAAACAGAACATTAAAAGTCCATCCCGAAACTCTATCTGAAAGGAGCAAAAGCCCGAAAGAAATCCCACAAATTAAGCCCATATTTTGTTCTCGACCCAATCAGAGGCGCGGTCGCGCCACCTAGGCTGCGGTCGCGCCATGGCCTAGCTTGGCCACTCTGAGTCGTGCAAATGTGCGCAGTCGTGTCGCCTTGGGCGCGGTCGGGCAATGGACTATGTAGCTTGGCGCGGCTGCGCCTTCTTCTGCATGGTCACGCCTTTGTCTTTGTGGTAATCTTTTCTTCAACTTCTCTCTTATGTCTGTAATCATCATGAATAACGCTTCTGCACTGCAAGGTCCGGATTACATGAATAATGCTCATATCATTTCCAAATCACCTATAAACGACCCTAACAACCACTGGATGCACTATACAACATATCGCCTATCAGGATTAATGAGTAAGATTTCATTTTCAAAAATAACATTAAGATTAGAGTATTTTACTATATGTAAGTTAATTATAAGGTCTTGTAATTGGGCTATGGAAGTGATGGGCTTCTATCTCTTTTAGCCCGGATATAAATTATAAGGGAATCTGGAAAAGAGAATTTATTCCGGAGGTTACTAATTCTGAGTTAATAACTATCAAAGGAATCTGAGATATAGAATATACTGATTCTTGGGTGTAAACTACCATAACATCTCCTAGAATATACGGGTTTTGAAGTAACTATTTTCTTTGATAATTTATTCCAATTTGTGGTTATAACCACTTTTAACCACCACAATCTAGATCTACAAAATGGACTTCTTTTAGGTTTTGAACAAGAATGAAAATGAACAAGAAATCACTTTTCTAAGTGATTGAAAATAATGAAAATCACTCTTCTAAGTGATTGAAATGTTCTTTGGTATAAACCCTTCAAACAAAGCACAAAATATTTTATTTGTATCTCTTGGATTGTTACCTAGTACCAAGAGGGTTGTTTGTCTTATCCCAAAGTGAAATTCGTGCAACCATTAGGCATAATAATAAGGTCAAAATACTACTTTAGGAAAGTGCACATAACACGAATCAAACTGATATCCAAGTTATCATCATTGATCGATCATTTACACATGGAGAACTCCAACAATCTAAAGCAGTAAATATTTATGATCGATTGGTGTGTATGGTGAAATAAGACAGCGATGTAGCAATGGAATTTAGATGCGATTATAAATAGTTGATATGCTATACATACAAGTAGTTTGTACGTGCTTGTTTTTACAAAGAAAAAGTGGAATTCTATTACAAACACTACTACAAAAAGAGTCAAATATCCCATAACAAATATCTCGGGCGTGTATTACACGAGATATAAAGCTGGAAATAATTAACCACATATCATATACACCAGACGTGGAAATAGTCCGTGGCATGTAGGAGCTCAAATATCACGGACGTCTTTTTCACGAGATATAAAGCTGGAACTTTTATAAAACCAACCTAATACACCATGTTCATTCTCACGAGATATAAAGTGGCATAGGGCTAGTCCGTGATACATACCAAAATTCAACTTGGCGCATTTGTTTTCAATCTCCCGCTTCACTCGGCCGCTTCCCTTTTCACTAAAACAGAACTTTACCCTTCGCGGCGCTCCTTCTTCATCCCCTTCTTCAGCGCGCTTCTTAATCCCCTTCTTCAGTTGCTCGTGAAATCTCGCGTTGTCCAGATCGTCTCCTGCAACGCTATCTGGATGGATGTCGCCTTGTCGCTGGGTAACTCTCTCTGTCGACCTCGCCTTGTCGCTGGGTAAATCTCGCGCTTCTTCATCCCCTTCTTCAAAATCATATGTTCAAATTTTGCGATTGATTTGCTTAAATGCTTGTTTAATTTGAGAGTAACTGAATGTGTTCTTGTAACATCCTTTACCATTTCTTTAATCTTACAAAAAATCACTTGTTTCTGATTCAATCTTTCCTGTTAGTTTATAGAATCTGTACCCTTTCATATGCCTCTAAAACCCTAGAACAAGTCACAACTGCTTATAATTCAGTTTCACTATACATACTGGTGCGGGTCTAATTGTTCCTAAAATTCAAGATGATGGACAGGTACCTCTTATTTAGCATCTTCCTGTCTGTACTACATTCTGTTTCGATGACCTTTTTGAGTTATAACCTTTGCATTAGGTTAAAGTTGATATGGGAGAGCCAATTCTTAAAGCTACAGTTGTACCGACAAAAATATCGTCCAATGCAACAGATGAATCTGTTGTTAAAGCAGATTTAGAGGTTGATGGTACAATCTGGAGTGTAACTTGTGTAAGCATGGGGAATCCACATTGTGTCACTTTTGGTAGAAAGGGAGAAGAGGTACTTCTTCATGTGGCTTCATTTGTTAATTTACCGTTTTAGGGTCCTCTTTCTCTTACCTTCTCCATGTTTTTGACTACATATTATCATGATTTTTCTTTCCTTCTTATTGTTGGATTATAGGAACTGTATTATATGTTACATGAGTTTTGATGGGTTTATTGCTGACACAAACTTAGGGATTCAACTTATCTAAGTGTCATTAGAACCTTTTAGTCGATGAGATGACATGTGATATGTTTTCAAGTTTTACAGACTCGCTGAGGGATAGATTTGCAAAGTGGGGCTTTTCCTAATTTCACTTTCTCAAGAGGGTTATTGTAAATTTGGAGCCTGAATTTGTATATTATATTACTTGAAAGTTTGCTAAGAAGTCAAAACACTAGTTTCACCCTACACAAAATGAATTTTGTTGACATCAATATTTTGTGTAGATCACATTGTCTTATCCACAACGGATGAAGATCATGATCACTAGCTTATTATGTCTCTTTTTTGTTCCTTTCGGCTTTAATAGGGTGGGGAGACTGCATGTTTCAGATTGGCAGAACTAATCTCATCTATAAATCAATATCATGTTAATTGGTGTTCTTTTTCTCATATATGGAGCTGTAAGTTTGTCTGCTTCTATTTTTGTCTTCTTGAGCAGGATCTGCAAGTTGATCAACTAAACCTAGCTGAAATTGGGCCTAAATTTGAACATCATAGTGTGTTTCTAGCATGAACAAATACTGGTTAGTTTTCCCATCTATTGTTAGCAGTGTCTTGAAGTGGCAACGATTTATGAGCATAAATCTTCTTTGTTGTGCATATAAAAAAACAGCTTGGTTTAGTTATTTGTATGTTTTTGTTGCTTTGGGTATCAGTGCTAATTATCTCAGTCTACAGGCATGGGATATGCTCCCAAAAGTAGAAATATTTTGTTGATGTATATTTTTAGAATTTATTAATTAACGTGCCTACCATTCCTAGCATAGGGTTTTATTTTCAAAATCTGGACGCTTAATCAGGCACACTGTAGAATAACTCTTTTTCAGAAAGCCTAACAATTAGCGAAGTTAGGAAGCATAAACTCGTTTTAACTGTGTTTTGTCTATATAATATCTAGGTTGTGGAAATTGCATCTGGGCTGCATTGGTACTTAAAATACTCATGTGGTGCTCATATCTCATGGGACAAGACAGGTGGCGTTTAGACAGCCTCTGTTCCTAAGCCTGGATCTTTACCTTCGGTTGGAGAAAATGCTGTGATTGTTCAACGTCCTGTTCCATGGAATTATTACCAAAATGTTGTCACTTTGAGCTGTGAGTTGTACTCATATGCTATATAACTCTCATTTTTGTTGACCCTTTCTTTCCATATATGATTGACACCTTTTTTGTATTGTTAGATTCATATGTGTGGTGGGATTGGGAGAGATGGGAGAAGGAGATAGATTGGATGGCACTTCAAGGAATTAATCTACCCTTAGCATTTACTGGTCAAGAATCCATTTGGTAGAAAGTTTTTATGGTGAGTAAGTTCTAAGGATGCACAGAAGGTAGTAAAGCATCTGCTTAATTCAATCATATTTTAATGATAGGATTTCAATATTAGTAAGGAAGACTTGAATAATTTTTTTGGAGGACCTGCTTTTCTTGCTTGGGCTCGCATGGGAAATCTTCATGGGCAAATATAATTATCTTCGTTTCAAATTTTTTTATGTTGACTATGGCTATCAAGAGGCTAAAAAAATTGTGCTTACCTTCATATATTCTTCTTGCACTAGATGGGGCAGACCATTATCGCAGAATTGGTTGGATCAACAACTGGACTTGCAAAAGATAATATTATCTAGGATGCTGGATCTAGGCATGACTCCAGGTATCCCTGTTCAAACATATTGTGGAGTGTAAATTAGTCGATGGCTTGTAATTAAAGGAAATAATTTTTCACCTGATACATATTGACCTTACAATAGGGACACAAGGGTTTGGTAAAAAAATTCTCAACCATATATCCTCCAGCAAATAATATGAATATCTTCCAAATCCCTATTTTACATATCTGTAATTTCTGTCTGGTTCCTTCAATTTGTCTTGTCTTCTAGTGGCTTTGAACTGCAAAATAATACATATGGAGACTCCTGTTTTCTGAAAGTTTTGATATAGTTGTCTGTTTTTGTTGATTCAAAGTGTTAAACAGAAACAAAATTTGTGCAAGGACTATGACAGGAAAAGGCTAGAAACACAGGAAATCTGATTTGCATGATGTTAATTTAATTACAAAGAAATTCTATGCAAATTCCTAGAACTTAGAATGGTAGGGTAGAACTGGGATTTAAGTTTAATTATTGATATTTGAGGACCTAAACATATCTGAGTTGGTGAAATTAGCCAAGTTGCTATTATAATTATGGATATTGCAATCTCAGAAGATCTGCATATTTTGACATTAAAGACAAAAGTAAATGAAAAGGTCAAGTAGAAAGCAAGTAAATATAGGCTGAAGATATAGTATCTTGTTATTAGTTGTCTGTTTCAACAGATTGAGTTGTGATGAACATTTCAATTCGTACAACACTATACAAGGTTAGCAAGGTATATGAATATCCTACATTATTATATTGTGATCTAGTGGTACACAACTCAAGCCTTGACATGGACAAAGCACTAATGCTCTATGTAACTGACAATTAAACTACAATCAGATCTTTATTTCATGAATGTTGATGATCTACATTGAGTATGCTTTGCTTGTTCTCGAACTTATGTTTTCAATTTTGAACTTCCATTCACTGTCTTTAAACAATTGATAACTGAGGACTCTTTATCATGTATAGCTCATTGTGAGGTTAAACAATTTCTATTTATTCGATCACGCTATACAAAATATTTTACTTGGATACTCGAAACTGTGAAGTTAATTACAGGCAACCAAAGTGCACGTGAAGTCTTGAATACTCTTGTTTTCAAGTTGTAATCACTCTTTATAGAAGTCGTGTCTGTCTATGGAGCACTTGATTAATGTATTCTTGCATGAGTTGTTCTATAATTAATTAGTAGTTAATTAGCAGGATTAAGTAGTGGAGTATATAATTTTTGTCCCTCTCCTGTATTTCCGTT
This sequence comes from Phyllobates terribilis, assembly GCF_046119375.1. Taxonomy (NCBI): domain Eukaryota; kingdom Metazoa; phylum Chordata; class Amphibia; order Anura; family Dendrobatidae; genus Phyllobates; species Phyllobates terribilis. The sequence continues at coordinate 21,346 of NW_027368520.1, read as the reverse complement.
GACAGAAGTAGAGGTAGACTGCATATTAAGGTGTGCCTACTAACTAATTTTAGCCCTTTGATTTGGGTTTAGAAGCAACATATGCAGGATAACGTACAACAAAAGGGATTTAATTGCGTAACAATATTAGAACATCAATGGGATCTGCTTCCTATGCACCTGAAAAGGATGCACTTGTCTGGAAGATTAAATCTTTTCTTCGTGGCAAGGTAGATTTGGCTTTAGAATAATATATGTCATTTATAACTATGAAATTCAGGTGCCTTGGAAACCATTAGCTAGCTATAGCCAACATGTACCACCTAGATCTTTCAATTTCTCTCACTGGTTTGAAAACTGAACCTGCACAGGAATACATGCTAAGAGCGGAGTTTAGTCTTCCTAGCATCACATCTGAGGAATAAATGCCTGAAAGAAAAGCACCAATAAGTGTCAAGTTTTAAATACCCTATTTTACTGTTTCAGGAATCCAGGTATATGCAATTTACATTTTCTGCTAACCCTTTTGTATTCCTTTTCCATATTCAGACTTAAAAGATTAGGAGCAACAGATTTATGATGTGTATATGTAATTTTCATCCTCCTATTTTGTATTTGGGGGGAAGGGGTAGCGTAAAGGCATAATATTTTGAGCAAAGCACTAAGTTATGGCTTTAAGATATTTTGGTATGTAAGATGTGCTCTTGCTTATATTCTGATTTTTTCAAAATGCTCATTGAATCTGCTACTCTAACTTTATTTTACCTATGATGTTATATATCTTTTGGATGAAATGGCATGCTTATGAGCTTAGTAAAATACCATTTGAAATGTCTGATTTGCAGGTTCGCTATTTGAAGATCATTGAAAAGAGTGGGTACCAATCTCTCCCATGGGTTAGATACATAACAATGGCTGGTGAATATGAACTTAGACTGATGTAAAATCTAATTGTCAATAATATTTTGGTTAAAAATCCTTGACCACTGATCAACCAGCCAGACAACTCATACATGTAGTAGTTGATCAGCCAGACACTATACCTCTTGTCTAATTATTCATTTCTGTCATTTAGATTTCTCCAAGTATACAGATCAATCATTTAGGCTTTTTTAGATTGACTAATTTGCTTACATTGTAACTCACGGAATAGCAGCATTTAGAAACAAATCTGTGGATAAGTGGCAGAGAAAGAATGAAGTTAGCACGGGTGCTGCTGTCAAAAAGGGAAAGTTACATGCGTTTAATCAGGTCTGAATTTCGGATTGACTGCATTTCTTTTTCTAGTTATCATAATATATGACTGGAGTCTTATATTTTCTTGTGGTTGCAGAATATTAGTGATCAGGTTGCGGATATATTGAGTGTATTCGACTTTGGTTTTATGCAGGTTGCAGATATATTTGCATGTTCCATTCCTTCTTCTGAAATTCGGATGTCTGTCATAGAGACTATTTTGAAGATGTTGAATGTGCCTATGACTTCCTTGGTTTTTGTCTATAGACCCAGCTATCAAGTGCATTTTTCGTTGTCCTTGCTTTGTTGGTTTACACTTTTATCTACTAATTATTCTTATATACTTATTCAAGATCGAATACTTATAATTATATGATATTACTACTCTTTTGCAGGTAATTTGATATGCATCTTGGAAAAACGACAAGAACAAAAGCAATCGATCACATGGACTATTTTTTTCTTCTTCTACAAATTCTAAGATTATAAGCATGCCTGTTTTTGCTTATTAAAATTGCTTGTTTAGTTAAGTAGTGACCAATACTATTTAGTTTTTTTTCTTTAATCATGGATTGTACTCATTTTTTGTTTCAAACAAGTGTTATGGTCTGATGAAAACTAAATATTATGTTTTGATTTTTTTACTTAAGTACGTCATTGTGATGTATATTCTGCGACAAAAAAAAACACATTATCAAGCAAAAGCTATAATGGATTTGCAACTACGGTGTATATCATTCCCACAAAACAAAACTCATGGGGTCTAAAAAATATACCTCGGATTATATGGCAAGAATATACCCCGGACTATTTAGGTTTACCTCGGATTATATGGCAAGAATATACTACGGTATATATTCCATATACCTCGGATTATATGGAAAAGGTGTATTTAGCTTTAGAAAATATACCCCGGATATTCAATTCAAGGGTGTATATTGGATCCAGATACCCCGGATAAGTGAGAGAAAATACACCGGTTTAGTTTTATATCCGAGGTATATACAATGAATATATCTCGGACAGCTTTTTTTTGCTCTGAAGTGCGATGGAAAGAATAGAGAAAATACACCGGGCTTAGTTTTGTAATTAACCGAGGTATATAGCATAAGACTATATATCTCTATGAGCTATACACCGAAGCCGATCCGGGGTATATATGGTCAAACGCCCGGGATATTTGACTCTTTTTGTACTAGTGTTACGAAAACAATTAGGTTTTTGCAGTTGTAGCAGAATATGACACCAATTTTTTATATTCCCCTAGTTTCTTATGAATAAACTAATCATTCTGATGTGTGGGTTATGGATTTTGGGGCATCGTATCTTATTTGTCCAAGGAGAGAGTGCTTTTTAACTAATCAGACAAGAGTGGAATTTCAATAGCTAACATCTATGTCTGCACGGTAGTTGGAATAGGCTAAGTTAAGATAAGGACTCATGATGGTAGACTATGTGCTTTAAACGGGGTCAGACATTTTCTACTTGTGACAAAGAATCTCATATCCCTGACTTTGCTAGATAATAAGGGTTTTAATTACTCCGGAAATATAGAGTTTTGTGCAATGGTTCTGATCTGATTCTGAAAGGTTTCGTGCATGCTACTTTGTATTATCTACAAGATTCCATGATTACAGGTTCATCTGATGTGACATTGTTAGAGGTTGAACAAGAAGATACGACTAAGTTATGGAATATGAGACTTGGTCATTTTATTGAGGGGTGCAAATTTTGTGAAATGACGATCTTCTTGAGCATCATAAGATCAAGATACTAGAGTTTTGTGAGCATTGTGTTCTTGTAAAACTCCATTTATAGAAAAAAGGCATGCTAAATTATATTATTTCTGATTGTTTGGGACCTGCTCGAGTTGAGTCTTTTGAAGGTCATATGTACTATGTGTCGATTATTGATGATTATTCCAAGATGACTTGGATTATCATGATGAAGCATAAAGGTGTATCTTTCAAGAACTGTAAGCAGTGGAAAGCATTAATAGAAAACAAACAGGATGCGTGATAATAATGGTTGAGAGTTCTGTTGGTCTAAGTTTGATCAATTCTGTAAGATTGAGGGATTGTTCGACATCATACAGTCAGGCATACAACACAACAAAATGAAGTAGCTTAGCGGATGAATCAGACATTTCTAGGGAGAATGAGGTGCATGCTCTCTACTATTGGGTTAGATAGAAGTTATGGCAGAGACAGTTAATACAACATGTTATCTGATTAATCATGGACCACTGATGTGGCTGTCGTTAGGCAGTTTCAAAGTAATATTTATAACCTCACTAACACTTCTACAAGTAGAGTGGTAAGCAAGGGTCGGTCCCTCAAAGAGTCACGTAATCAATTCTTGCGTGTTTAATTCCATTAACTTAAAGTTAACCAAGAAAGGGGAAAAAGTAATGGTGTAAACTAATCTAAGAAATCAATAAAGACAAACAGTTTGTTCACCAGGCATCTATACTACAGAGTTATTGGTTTGATCCTTCACTTCTTAATTCTAATCAGGTTCATTCTCTAACTTATATATTTAGGTTTTACTAATCCTTGTTCCTAATTAGTTAACAATCCAACTCGGCATATTAACCATAACCTCTAGATATAACCCTGAAACTATCAAAGGCTAATTCTTAGACAACATGAAGTTCAAGAATAATAGGTACATGCAGCGCCACTTGGCTACTAACACATCATCATTCTCCACACAATCACAAGTCCAACTAGTCCATGCAATTGATTTGCTACCCTGTGGAAAGACTCTCCAACTCGGACAAGTCAGACCTAGCAATATGAAATAGATCTATAAACTTAAATAGCTAATCTAGATAAATAAATCATAATAAATGATAAATAAGCACAAGAGAATGAAACAACTCATAGAATATATATTATTAGAATCAAGGAAGAAGTCTACAAACCCATAACTCTGCAGGTTTCCGCCTGGAGAACAAAGATAGGAGACTACTTGCTCCTCATTCGAATAAAACATAATTAATGTATGGAATATTGGATGATTGTATGATAGATGTAGGAAAAGCTCTCATCTATTTATAAAGGCTAAAAACCTAGAAAAGAATCACTAAAAGGCCCAGCCCGAAATTCTAACTAAAAACTAGGTAAAAAGCCCATTATCTCCCGCAGAAAAGAAGCAACCGCGTCGGAGACCCTACAGGGACGCGGTCGTGCCTATGTCGGCGCGGTCGCACCACCTTGCAGAACTCAGGCGCGGTTGCGCCAGATGGGACGCGGTCGTGCCACTGTGCAAAAGGCTTGGCACGGTCGTGCCCCAGGCCAGATTGCCCCGTGCGTCCTCTTTTGCATGCGATTGTCCTTCGCCTCTTGCGTCTTCCCCTCGGTCTTTTCCCGATTGCTCTTAATCCTCGTGTTTAGCTACTTTGCTTCGCGAGATCCAGAATATGGCAATACGCTCTAATTCATGGCCAATATGCCCGTAAATGATGCTAACAACCTCTCATTACGCGATACTAGATGTCGCCAATCAACCACACACAAGTATACAGTGTAAGACGGCTCTAGAGATGTGGTCAGGAAAAGTCAATGATTACTCAAATCTGAAGGTTTTCAGGTGTACTGATAGGCGGCGTTTAGTACAGGCAAAGCAAGTTGTTGTTAGCATCAATTACGGGTGATTTGGCATCTTTATGGCGCGAATTACCGTGATTTGGACCGGGTGAAGAAATGGCGTTAAACACGAGGATTAAGGACATTTGAGGGGAAGATTGCCAAGGGTAAAAAACCGGATCCGCGCACACAAGGATACAACCGCGTAGGGTCGTAGAACCGTTGGTGCCACCGCACCCTGGCGCCCGCGACCGCGCCACTGGACGCGGGGCAAATCTGGAAACTCGGCCCAGGCGTGACCGCGCCGACACACGTGCGACCGCGCCGTGTCAGGCCGAGACAGCTCTGAAACCCTTTTCACTTGGAACTTCAATTGGGCTTTGGACTACTTTCTAATGGAAGTTTTGAGCTGATTAGTTTAGTATTATACTTTTCTTGTTAGGGTTAATAAATAGGAGAGATTGCCTCAACCCTAAATATCATCTCATCTTTTATCATTTCACATTTTACGTAGTTATTTTGCAATGAGCTAGGAGTAGTCTCCTTTACTTTGTTTGATTGTTGGAAGCCAATAGGTTGATTAAATGTAAGACTTCTATCTTTTGGTTCTAATAATATATCCTAGTTTGCTTTATTCTCTTGTATATATTTCTGATTGAATTGAATTATCTATCTAGATTAATCACCTATGTTGTTTAAGTCAATTTCATATAGCTAGGTCTGGCTTGTCCGAGTTGGAGAGTCTTGCCATTTAGCAACAAATCAATTACCTGTACTAGTTGAACTTGTAGTTGTGTGGAGGATAATGATGTGTTAGCAACCAAGTGGCACTGTATATTCCTATTTATTCTTGAACTCGTTGATGCCTAGAGATTAACTTTTGATAGTTTCATCGTTATATTTGAAGGTAAGGGCTATTAGGACTAGTTGGACTAATTAGCTACATAGGAACAAGGATTAGGGAAACTAGAGGATATATAAGCATTAGGAGAGAACCCGAATAGAAGAAGTCAATGATCATTTAATCAACTTGTTAGGTGGATACCAATTGTGCAAAGTTTTTCCATATTAATCATAAACCAATCATTTGTTAGTTAGTTTCATCAATTTTTCCCTTTTGGTTACATTATAGAGTTAATTGAATTCAATACCATAAGAACTGATCTCATTTGATTCCATGTGGGATCAACCCCTTCTTACCGCTATACTTATAATTACATTTGACATAGCCAAATGACCCTTGTCAAATTTGGCGCCGTTGCCGGTGAATCAGATTTCTTTTCTTGCGGTATTAGTTTAATTGTCTCCGGTGTTGACTTGTGTATGGTCAGCACCCGTTCTACAAATCATTCACTTATTGAGCTCATCCCAGAGATTGAGAGGATTGTTAGAAGGAATAGAAGAGAAAGGACAACATAGATGATGAACGACCAGGACAACCAGCTGACCCCTGAGTAGGTGCAGGAAAATCAACTGTTGATGAACCAATTCTTAGAAGCCTATGCTCAGCAGAACGAAAATGCCGGAAATAGGACGTTGTTGGAGTGCACCACTCCCAATCTGACGCAGCAGCCCCAAGCGGTGGTCCTACCACCACTTGCTCAAGGATTCACCTTCGATTCAAGTCTGGATGATAAACTTGCTTCCGAAATTCCACGGTCTACCTGGAGAGGACCCCACCATGCACTTGAACCAGATACACGACATATGCATGACCATGAAGCCGATCAATGTGTCAGAAGAACAAATTAAGATGAGGGCGTTCGATTTCGCGATGAAGGACATTGTTAAAGCCTAGTACTATCACCTTCCCACGTGAACTATAGATAGATGGATAAACTACATCTGGAGCAGCAGAACTACCGGCCAAAATATAGAGAGCAGCAAGAACAACAAAGGTGGGAGGCCCCGTGATCAATAGCAGAGCTCAGGAATCCCTACTATAGACATGATCAAAGAGTTGACCAAGAATCTCACCACCCTCGCGTCCAATGACTAGAACACCGATGCTAGACTCAAGAATTTGGAAGTCCAAATGGGTCAGGTAACGCAGACGGTTTCAACACTAGCTCAAAATGAATTGAATTTACTACTAGCGCAGACTGTGGTGAACCCGAGCCAAAACACAACATACCAGAACCTTAAGAACGTCAGCGCAATGGCACTAAGGAGTGGGAGAAACTCGGAGGAGAAACCAACCTAAGAAGAGACACATGAGGGAAATTCGTCAGTGGCACGACTGTTCCAAGAGCCGCGCGTCCACGCCACCGACTCTGCAGAGAAGCGCGACCGTGCCCCTAGCGCGCGACCGTGCCCATGAGTCTGCATAGAAGTGCGGCTGCGCGACCCTAGTGTGCGACCGCACGATTACGAAACATGTTCTTGAAAAATTGGGGCGACAGTGCCCCACCATGAACGACTGCGCACCTGACTCTGTGGACTGGCACGACCGCGCCCCCTCCAATGCTGAAACGGAGACCTCTCCCCTCCTGGATGCTGATGATATTACCCTGATAGAGGAAGAAGAGGAGCTTGATGATCCGATAGGTGATTTTAAGCTCTGACAGAGCAATTACGTACGTTCTAACTTCCCTCCACTCAATGTGGAAAAACCCACGCCCCCTTCCCAGAGGAACTAAGAGACACTAGAAGGCCGACGAATGATAAGGAGTTGTTCGAGATCTTTAGCAAGTTCCCAGTCAACATTCCCCTGCTGCAACTAATCAAGAGCAAACCGAGGTACGCGAAGTTTCTAAAGGAACTTTGCACAATCAAGCGGAACCAGAAGAAGAAGGGAAACAACAATGTAACAATTAGAGAGAGTGTCTGCGATCTACCAGAGACCCATGCCCACCAAATTCAGTGACCCAGGTATGGTGACTATCCCTTGCCGTATCGGCAACACTGATTTTGATAGGACTGTGCTGGATTTAGGAGCATCCATTAATGTCATTCCTCACTCCCTTTTCATGCAAGTAGGATTTAGGCTCCTTGAATAAAACTGATATATTAGTACAATTAGCTGATGGATCTACTGTTCGTCCTAAGGGAGTTGTGGAATATGCTGGTTAAGGTTAATAGGTTAGTCTTCCCCATGGACTTTTATGTATTAGATATGGAGAGTGATAAGGAGGATGTACCTATACTTTTTGGAAGGCCATTTATGAGGATAGTGGTTACCAAGGTAGACCTAGGGAATGAGACCTTGTCATTGGAGTTCGATGATGATGTAGTGAGCTTTGATATTTATGATACTGATGGAGAGTCTAGTGATGAGTTAGCTGGTGTATTTTCTATTAAGGTAGTTGATCCCACAGGGGATATAGACAAGTTGGAGATGACTTTGGACCATGGGCACCCTATGTTGATGTTAGAGGGAGACAATTATCTTTCTCTTCCCCCTATTGTGCATGTACCTAGAGTGACGTCTATGTGACCTCCAGGATGGTACGACAAAGGGATCAAAAAGAAGAAAGGAATTAATCAATATTGGATTAGGAAGGATGAGTTGGCCCTTACGAGGGCCAGTGCAGATTGACATGAGAGCAAGACGTCAGGCCCTACGACGTTAACCAAAGGTGTTGTCCGGGTGACAACCCGTCCATGAGGTAATTTTCCTACTTCCACTTTGGTTACTTGTGTTCCTTATCTTACAATGAGGACATTGTTTAGTTTAAATGTGGTGGAGGGGATTTACTTCACCTCTCCTAGTAGTAGTTTTTGAATTTTTGAGTTATTTTTGAATTTTTAGAGTCAACATTCATATGTTTCCCCTAGTTTGATGTTGTCTGAGCTTCTATAAGGATACATGAATTTTGAATCTTCTTACTATGTTTTAGATGTTCATATTTCAAGTATATATGATGAGGATATGTTTGATCAAGAAGAGGACTTTGACTTGAGCATGTGGATTACGATTAGGACGCATTAGGACCGATACAAAGATTGCATGTTCACCATCTCTTCTCTAGTTTGTCATAATGTCATAATAAATTGTTTCTGTCCATTTTCATTACAACATAAAAGAAAAAGAAATAATAAGGAAGTGAACTCCAAGTAAAATAAGCCGGAAGAGAACGCGATCTCCATGGTGTGAAAGATCACTCCGGGTTCGATCCTCCATGTCTAAATAAGCAAAGAGTCTCGTAGCTTCCCCGGACCGTAAGACGGACGGGCCCGATACCAAATAAGTGAAAATAGAGTGCAAAATGTGTGAATAGGATAAAAAGGAGCAATTAAAGGTGCATGTGATATCACTTGAGTTGAGTGGTGGTTTTTTTTTTGCTTTCGATGGTTTTGGAAGTCGTGCATAATTGTCATAAGTATGAAGCATGTTAGGACAAGAATTAGTTGCTTATTTGATCTTCCTTTATTCTCATTGATATATTACTTGGATAGAGACATCTTTAGCCTAGTTTGAGGATTCAGGTTCATGTATTTGCATAGAGTGAACATAGTTCAAATTTGGGGAATATTTGATGTCATTGTTGGGTTAGTTAGAGTCTAGTTAAGTTTGCATTACTTTTGAGTATTTCTAGTAGGGTCGGAGTCTACGCCCATTGTAGGTACTTAGAGCTGGAGTGTTGATTCCACGACCACTATTGTCAAGTCTTCCATACTCGTTGAGATCCCTGAGGAGTTAGTAGCAACTTATTCGAGGACGAGCAAGGTTCAAGTGTGGGGGTGTTTGATAGGCGGTGTTTAATACAACGCAACAAATGGTTGTTAGCATCAATTATGGGTGATTTGGCATGTTTATGACGCACATTACCATTATCAGGACCGGGCAAAGCAAAGGCGTTAAACTCGAGGATTACAGACATTTGAGGAGAAGATTTCCAAGGGTACAAATTTGGATCCGTGCACACAAGGACACAGCCGCGGATACAAGGACGCATCCGCGTAGGGCCGCAAAGCGTTGGCGTGACCGCTCCCTGGCACGTGCAACCGCGCCACTGGACGCGGGTCAAACCTGGAAACTCGGTCCAAGCACGACCGCACCGAGACACGCACGATCTCACCCGTGTCGGGCCGAGAGAGCTCCAAAACCCTTTTTCACTTGGAACTACAGTTGGGATTTGGACTACTTTCTAATGGAGTTTTAGGCTGATTAGTTTAGTATTAGACTTTTCTTGTTAGGGTTAATAAATAGGAAAGATTGCCTCAACCCTAAATCTCATCTCCTCTTTTATCCTTTCACTTTTTTACATAGTTATTTCGCAATGAGCGAGGAGTAGTCTCGTTTACTTTATTCGGTTAGTGGAAGCCAATAGGTTGATTAAATATAAGACTTCTATCATTTGGTTCTAATAATATATCCTAGTTTGCTTTATTCTCTTGCATATGTTTTTGATGGAATTGAATTATTTATCTAGAATGATCACCTAGGTTGTTTAAGTCAATTTCATATAGCTAGGCATGGCTTGTCCGCGTTGGAAAGTCTTGCCATTTAGTAGCAAATCAATTACCTGGACTAGTTGAACTTGTAGTTGTGTGGAGGATAATGATGTGTTAGAAGCCAAGTGGCACTGCATATTCCTATTTATTCTTGAACTCATTGTTGCCTATGGATTAACCTTTGATAGTTTCAAGATTAAATTTAGAGGTAAGGGTTATTAGGACTAGTTGGACTAATTAGGTACATAGGAACAAGGATTAAGACAACTAGAGGATATTTTAAGTTTGTCAAATATACTTGCTTCAGCAGTAGGTTCTACTGAGCTATCTTGCTGATTTCATTTGATTCAGAGGCTTCTGAGACCTGCTCATCGGATTTTGATATCCTTTTTAACCTCTCAGTGGGTTCAACCTATTCAATTTGGGCATAATTAGCATCAACATCATAATTAAGTTATAAGGAACCCTCATGTATAAGCTGAAATTCAACAGACTCACGTGACAAAAAGCTATTATTAGCTCAGGTCTCAGTATACAAAACCAGAACCAGAGCCCACATAATTTGCATCACGTGGTGTCACTCTCATCAGATCCAAAAGGTAATGTCTGAAATTACACATGTCAAATATGAATAAATATTCTAAGTTGCGGCAAAGTGATAGCATTTGAAGTGAGAATGCAAAATATACATTCAGCGAACACCAGAATATTTCTGCTGATAGGAATGCATTCCTATCAGCAGAATATTCTGGTGGGGAGCTAATAGGAATGCATTCTTGTCTACACCGCGATTTAGCTCCTCACCAGTTGATCCACTGCTAGTAATCTCAATTGGTCAATTACCTTGTTCCAGAGCCTCATTTGCTTTACGGAGTTGACATTGTTAACCTTGAAATTAACATCTTTTCTTTGTTTTCCAGAAAGCTGCTCAAGTTCAGCATCAACTGCAAAGCTGAAGAATATGTTGTTGTGCGCATATCTAAACAAAGAAGATTGAGATTATTAGTTTTAATTGTTAACAATAAACAGAAAACAGCACCAACAATCCACCTCAATGATGTATATTCCAATCCAATCAATCACAAAGAACTTGCCTATACATGAAAAAATATATATATCATTGAACTTTCTGCTCTAAATTTTACTTACATTAAAAAGCACTCTGGATCGGTTGGATTAATGGGTGGAGTACATCTGTTAGTAACACCAATAGAACCATTTATTGCAGCATAGACGAAGTCTGAAGTCACTTTGAATAGAGCCCGATCACGCAAAATCCTAAAAGTCGAAATCAATCTCAATAAGAAGACAATTAAAACACACCAAAAGGATGAAAGCTTCTAGAATATAGGAAAAAGATAATACTACTAGGAGTCATGAATAGATATAATACACCAAGTGGTCAACAAAAATTAAATTTAAATTACACCTTTCCTGAGGACTTGTACAGGAAAACTCCCGACAAGAATGCATTCCTATTAGCTCACTTCCATATGTAAGTGTGAGTGCATTCTCTGCACGAGCCGCATCACATTTGTGATCTGACAAAGAAAAAATTTCAAATAAGTATCCAATCATGGAACAAAAAGATCGCTGAATCCATAGTGAAGCACAAATGAGATGCACACTTGATTTTATTTATTTATATTATATGACCATAATAAATTAGAACAATAAATATACAGCATATTAAAACATATTTCAGTTTGCAATTACCAAGAACAGGGTGGATGCCGAGCCACAAGTTTGGAGGAAGAATGGATTGAACATTTTCAAAAGGATGGGCGGAAGCTTTCTTCTCTAAAATCTCTAGGAATGCTGCACAACAGACGAACTAAATACAAAAGGGTACAAATCATACAAGTATGCTACAGAAGTTGATACAATAAGTACACAGAAATATTTTTATGCATTACAGTTCAATCAAATAAAAGTTTCACTTGGAAGTAGCTCAAACCTTTCTTGACCTTGGCACTGACTTTGTTGAGCAATCCAACAAGGGTAGTTGCTTCATGGGCATTTTTTGCTGGACTCGAATCAATAAGTTAAGTATGAGAGCTAAAGTTACAATATGAGAGCAATAAGTTAAGCCAATTTGCAGTATGATTATCTGGAAATTACCTTTTCCATGTATCTCCTCGAAGTGATTCCATTCAGCAAAGCTACCGCTTGAAAATGAACCTTCTAGTACTGATAAATCCTTTTTTCATTTTTCATTTTTTTTTCATTTTTTTCGTTTTTTCATTTTTTTCGTTTTTTTCTTTTTTTTCCTTTTTTTTCGTTTTTTCATTTTTTCACTTTTTTTATTATTTATTTTTTCTAAAAGAGACAGACACCTTCAATTACAAAAGGACGAGATTTGAACAAATATGCCTCATTTTCACTGGTTTTTGTGGTTGCATCTTCATCCAGATACTAGCAAAGTCGGCATATATCTCATCCAAGACCTATTTCAAGCCAGCAAAGCAATGCAACTTAGAAATCTTAATGGAAATAATGTTATCAGCACAGTCAAAAACCTAATTTCCCTCACCATAAAAGTTCCACGAACTGGGCCAAGGCTGTCCTCGTGCAACCGATGGGCAACACAATTCTCCAACACGAACTTCATTTCATAAACAGCAACTTGGAATGGTTGGATTAAATCATCATATCCAGCACAGTCATCTGATAACCGGTTAATGAAAGCATTCACAGCTGCCTGAAGTTCAAATAAAATTATGATCACAAGCAGTTATACCACATCTATCTTACTCAATGAAAATAACTTCAATTCACAGAAGGAAATGCCACAAAGTTTTACAATGAACAGAAGGAAATAAAGCACTTCTTTTCCCTGATGAAACCATTCCTAGTACCTTTTTCTCCAGCCTCTTAAGCTCCTCTTTCAAACTGTGAAGCTTTAGAGATAACTTTCCGCTCACATCTCCTATTGAGTAGTTACTCTCTTCTCTTATCTGCAATTATCAGAATGTAAGACCATTTCCAACTTTCCAGTAGTAATTGACAATATATTCTCAAAAGATAGTAAAATATATCTTATATATCTTAACATATACAAAAAGGAGCAGGAGTAAGCTGAACATTTCAATTGAGAAGGATAAAAAGATACATGGAAAATAAAAGCTAATGAGCAACGTAATATGTAGAAAGAGAGATAGTGGGACCAGCAAAGCATGCAAATTCTTTCCTAATATGTAGAAATATTCCAAGGCAATTATCAAATTGCAACAACATGGTACTCATGGACTACAGGATAGCAACTTACCAGGTCTAGAAAGTTGCATAGCACGCAAGATTATTAACAAATTTTTACAAGCAGTTGGTGCTATATTAAGAAATCACCTCAAGTCCACCAGCAAGATTAGCATGCTTGCTTCTAAGGGTCACCAAATTGAAAGCATTACATTTGGTCCACCATCATTGCCAGAATGTGCACTATCTTCTGCATCTACAGATCTTTCATGTTCTTGAGCATTCAAACTCCCGCCATCATGGGCAACCCCAGGAGATGTCATTTGGTGAACCTGATAGAAACAACTTTAGGTCAGGATCTAACCCACACGAACCATTAATTGTTAGAATCGAACAATCAAGAATTTGGTGGAGAATCTCCATTTTCATAATTTCATTCATCTAACATCTCAGTACAAGTAGGAGTTAAACCCTCCTTTTATAGAAGTGAAGCATAACAAAAATAATCTAGATAATGGAAAGCAACCTGGTGGAAGTGGAAACATGATTAAGAACTAAAAATTAATCACAAATATAAAACTAGAAATTTGGGTTTTTATCAAAACCTGGTTGCCTTTAACACCACCAGAAGTACTCTGATGCATTATCTGCTGCCGAGGCAGTAATATAAAGCCTGCATGTTTAAACATTCCATTCAAGATTCAACTAATGAAATAAAATTTCTAACAATTATTACTGACTGTAACAGTAACCTTACCTGTGGATACAGTGTTGCGACTTTTAGAAGTACAAGCTTACAGTAAGGAGCTTCAGTTCTTTGCAAAGAAAGTAACAGCTGTGGTATCCAGGAAAGTCAAACCCAGTGTGGAATTTGATCCAAGTATTTGTCAAATGCTCTTCCAGTAGATTCATTAGGGGTGTTAAAACTCAGAAGATATAACACTCATCATCAACTAACATTTCTATCATGAAGAGTAAAATAGGCTTGAATAAGTCTGAGTTTTGGGGTTTCTTCTACTTGAGCTTTAGGAAAATGCTCTTTCATATAAGCCAAATCTAGAACTTTCCATAAACTGTCGAATAATAGTTTTTCCACTTCTGGAAAGAAATCATTAGAGGAAACCTGCACACAAAAAGAAGTCATTAGAGGACAGTTGGCAAGATGATCTTCCACATCACCACTTAAATTGTTCCATTTACTTATCTAACCTTCTAATTCATTTCCACATACTCTTTCCTGAATCTCAAATTTATTGACCAATATACCTACCTTGATTATATTAATCAGATTTCTAAATTATAGTACCTTTAGTAGAACAATTACTTTTTATCTTTACCTTTCTTATATTATGACATCATTAATTTCTTAATTATCATTTTTCTTAGCCAAATATACTTTTATCATCTATATAATTTGGTATTTAGTCTATGTTCAAACAGATAGCGTATAGGTGCATATACTAGTATAACTACAGTAGATGTAATAAATATCTTACTTATCGGAATCCGAACATATGCCATATAGGAGGAGCTCCAGATATTTCTTGGCCCAATCTTCAATATCATTTGGAGAAAAATAATATTTATCAACTTGTGAGAGCTTCTGAAGAAAAGACACGATTTCTTTTTGGTTAAAGACAGTGTTAGAACTAACAATATTAAAAGTTTTGCAGTTTCATCCTCAATCCATCCCTTTATCACGTCCCGAGGACACATATGAACACTGGCATCAGTGGACTTCTCTGACAGCAGCGCATTTTATATTTGTGTTACAGCTCTCTTGTAGTCAGGAATTGACATGACCCTATTACCAATCGGGAAGAAGTGACTGCAGAGTCCATATCAGCTTTCTGTCCCTGGGTTCAGGAGACAAAAAGAACATATATTAACATTCAAAGTACTTCAGAAAGTCTTGATATACTATCCCCTCGTATCAAATCTTCGATTGTTGATGGTAACCAAAAAGCAAAATAGATTTATAAATACGCCAGAACTAGGGAATATAATTCTAGAACTGGAAAAGAAGCAACTAGCAGAGCATCACAAATGTTCTGATACATTACACAGCATTGGATTAGTTATATCAGTTAATTTATATTTATTTGTAATTCATGAAATTTAGGTTAGGAGTCCACACTAAAATCCATGTTCATTATTTTAGTTTGGGCTAGGAGTTAGTGCAGTCCGTTAAGTTAGAAGTAGTGGGTTAGTATAAGTCAGTGGAATAGTGCTTTCAGTATTTAAAGTCTGTTCATTTCAGTTTGTAAGCATCAAATGAACATCAATAGAAAAGAACCAGAGGGAGAGTTTCCTTCAAAATTCCTCTTACCTAGATACTGCCTTTGCCATAGTTATGTAATTCTGAGATATATGGTAAAATAGGGTTCTTCTGATTTTTGTTTTTTATTTTTATAGTACTGAAGTATACATCATAATATTGTTTTTTTGCTTATGTGAAGGGTTACAGGAAAGGTTATAACGAGAGTTAAGGGTAAACAACGCGTCGAGATGGACTCTGAAGGGCCATGTTCTCTATTTGTTAGTTTCGGATTTTATATTTGTTCACAGGTAAGCGACTGTTTATTCACATCGAAAGATGTAAATGTATTGCAAATATTTTTGTTTTTTATGCCTCAATGGTTTTGACATATATATTACACTACTGCATCGAAAAGGTAAAATTTTGTCAAAGATTTCAAACTCTATTTTTATATATGAAATCCATTTCCTCTTATCTAGATACTGGATTATGAGTGGGCTGCTATCAGCCTATAATAGCACAAACTAATTGACTCAAAGTAAAAGGGAGAGGGTACCTATCTTAATAGAGTGCCTGGCAGAGAACCAGTATAGAGGGATCAATAAAATTCTCTGTCAGAGCTTTCTTTAATGACCAAAAGTAGAAAGCTAATTGATGAATCTTCCCCTGAAGTCTGAGGTGCAGTAACAGCAACAATATTCTTCAGAATCAGATCTTCAACCTTGGGATACAGAATCTTCACATCTTGTGGAGTCCTTGCATCATCTGCAGGAAAAGCAAGAAAAAACATCTTCAACAGAGAACAGAGTGAATTTCCAGCATCCAATTTCAGCTTAAAACAGGTTCGAGAATCTTGAGCATGGGAGGAAAAGAACACATATAATTGATGACATCTAGGTTCAAATCAAGGAAAAGTATATCCAGCAATACCTGGGAAATCTGGTTAATGTTGTTTCGAATGAACAAATACGGCTGCTTTTCCACAACTTTGTTCATCACATCCAATCCCTGAGCAAGGGTTGTCGATGGATCCTTGGATTGAGATGGTTGAACGCTGGAAGTAAATAATTGAACTTTATATTAGCATTAGGCCACACTTGCAGATCTTGTGATAATAATTCCAGAGCCTGCATGTACATCAGACTAGCTTCTTTATCCTTGAGATCCATCACTAAGACCACCTATCCAAGTAAAAATAGAGTAAATGAATGAATAGCAAAACAATGCTTTCAAACACACGTACAGTAATGAATCATGGCCACATTATACCAATCAATTCAAACTCTTCAAAATGCAAACACATAAAATCCAACTGACAATTAACCAAATTGATCAAAAAGGAGACATGGAAACAGTATGGGTTATCAATGGTATAACGGTACCAGATTACACAGCCTTGGCATGCATACTAACACCTCACTCATGTTTTAAGCCCTAATTTTTTTGCTTTGGATTTTCTGAAGTATAATGTACCAAGAATTCGTTACTGATAGACGGTAGTGCCAAGTGGGAGAAAGAAATTACCTGTGCTGGTATCGGGGCGGAGAGGCAGAGGAAGATTAGCCAGCCGGTGGAGAGACCGAGTGGTGAGCGTTGAGTGTTGAGAGGTGAACGTTGAGAGATTGCAGAGAAAAAGAAGAGTGTTATTATTATAAGGAAAGTTCAGAGATATGTAGATAAAAAGAAGAGCGTGCCTTTTTCTTTTAAGGAGAAAAAAAGAGCATGTGTGTTTTTATTTTAAGAAAATGTGAGTTATTTTATGGTTTATTATTTTTTAAATTAGTAGTGAAATAATGGATTACTTGATTCATCGAACCATATATATTACATATATTTTATTGCCTTTTAGGTTTTATACACTTTTTTTGAAAGATTATTTATATTTTAATTTTAAATATTATTATACAGGTTTTAATACGAGCTTAAGGGTTGGGTCGGGACCTGTGTATATAGGCCGACCCAAATCGGCCCGTACGGGTTCTAAATATATATTGTATCCGGTCCTTTCTTTGAACGCGATCGGCCCATCAGCCCGTTCGAGTTCTTTAATTTACTCAAGCACGCTCTACAAAACGGACAAGACCATCCGTTGTTGTCCAAGTCAACATACAATAAGCTTAATCCCCAACAGATCCAACCTAACATCATCAAAGGAACTCACGTAACCATATTGCAATAATGTTCGAAGATGCCCTAATCTCTTCCAAAGAAAAGAAAAATTAACAAAAGCAAAAATCACCATCTTATCAATTCAACCTCAAACTCCATATAATGATCTAAACCACTATGGACTTGTTTGGTATCCATATCCTGATATCAGGTTTGGTATGGAAATGGTTCATACTCACATCTAGTGTTTGGTATATCAGTATATGGATATCAAGTTGATATATTTAATATCCTGATATACTCATTTTGTACATATTCTATACACTAATTTTTATTAGGATATTACTCATATCCCCTTCTACATCTTGTCCAATTTACATATTACTTTCTAACCAAATTTTTTTCTTCTTGTTCATGTATTACTGTTGCTCTTAAAAACATCAACTGATATCTATATCATACCAAACACAGATATAAGATATCAATCTCATACTCATACCTGATATCTGATATCTATACCCATATCTGATATTTGATATCTTAAGATATGGATATCAAATTGGGCCCTAGATAATATCAATCCAGTTGTTCACTCAAAAAAAAAAATTGACATTCTGTATGTCAACAAATACTCTGATGGATCAAAGTCTAATATATATATTTAAGATCTCAAGTCTAGATGAAATTTAATAATTTATTAGACTTTTAAAAGATGGGCTTTTAAAAATATCATTATTATGCATAAAAGAAATAATAAAAAAGGAAGTGGAGGTTATTTCTTGCATCTTAAAAAATAATAAGAGAAAACAACAATTTGAAAATTAAAGAAGGAAACCGTGGAAGAGGCTACCCATTTCCTGCAATCAAATAAATTTGACCAAATAATATTAACATAAAAAAACAGAAGAAAGGTGAACGTGGCTTCATGGCTACGAAAGTTATTATTCGACTTCCATCTATTCTCTTAAAAAATAATTCATTTAAAGAAAGAGAGAGAAAAGAGGTTAACTACGCTACTGATACCACAATCAAGCACTAACATAAAAAAAATCAAAGTGAACAGAAAAACAAGAGATAAATTACAATGTTCCAAAATCTCATCTATTGAAGAAGGTAATGGAGGGAGTTCCTACATACAATCTCTTTGTTCTCTTCCTTATCAATTCATTATAAATTTAATCCGATTAATTGGTGGTCTGGGAGAAATCAAATAGATCCATACACCACATAAATTAGTCCTAAAAGACTCAAAATTTCTGATCTAGTAGCGGGAAGAATCCACATGGATTCAACCCCTACAACCTCTTGAAACCAAATTGATCCCAAAACTCAAAAAACGCCCAATTTCTAGCCGTTATAGTGTCAAATTGATTTTTGATCTTGTTGAAAATATAGATATAACAAGTTGGATGCACTAAATGTACATATATATGCATTGATGAATAGAAAAAGCTACATCTGCAAATTATTAAAATATCAGACTAACACATGCAATACAAAATATTATTTTAATGTCATGAAAAGATTAATTCGTTACACTATATATGTAACGACGTGGTGAAAAAAAATTGAGGCAAACAGTGTGGTCTAAGTAATGTATTAGTTATTCAATCTAAAATCAAAACAAAAGGGTTGTGTCACATAAATTTCTATGACATAAATTTTGCATGGATGTGAATTAGTGTAAAACACGATTCTTTGTAAAAAAAGTCGTTTTCCAAATTAGTCGAATGTGATTAATCTAAATAGGTGGTTAAATTATAATTATTTTCCCGAACTACGTGTGATTCGATCCCTTTTAAAAGGGTACGTAAGAAACTCGATATAAAGCTACATTGCTCATTGAGTTCAATCACAATTTCAAAATAAATAAATAAAACAAGATTTTAGTAAAAGAATCATTTTTAAGAACTACGTTCGGTTTGATCTCTTTCTAAATGGTACATAGGAAATCGGGTTTAAAGCTACCGGTCGTTGGATTCAATCACAATTTCAAATCCAAAAATTTAAGTCTTTTCAAATGAAGACTGTTTTAAAATAACTATGTATACTTGATTTCGTATAAAACAGATATGTAGGAAATTCGTGAAACCCCTGAATTCATAAAAAAGGTTATCGAATTCAGTCACATATAAAATTAAAAGTCTTAGAAAACGTGTTTTTAGAATTACGAGCGATTTGATCTCCCTTAAGAGAGTACATAGGAAGCTTGACAAAAATATAAATCCGTCGAGTTCAGTCGCAAAAGATATCAAATAACAAAACAAATCAAAACCATCTAAACTGAAAAATAGTGGATAAATTAGAGAACCCTTTCTAGAAGGTGGATTTGATTTTATTCGCGACATAGAAGTGATATTCAGTCCACATTTATGCTACCCTTCCTAGAATATAGGTTTAGATTAAGTCGGTGATGTACATAATATCAAAATACTATGAACTACGTAAGCCTTGATTCTCTTTAAAGAGATACGTAGGCAACTCGTCAAAAATCCGAGTGCAACCCAAATTATTAAATACGCTGGCTAAATATCGCACGAGCTTTTTGCTATCCATCACACAACGGCTCGTCACGGGGGGTATCATGGTGGCTCGTCACGGGGAGTATCAGGGTGGCTCGTCACGGGGGAGGAATTGTGTGGCTCGTCACGAATGACCTGAGCATGGATCGTGACAAGTGGCACCTCGGCGGCTCGTCACAAATGAATATGGTGTGGCTCGTGACGAGTGATACAAGAGTTGATCTTCTACCATATTCGCTCATAATCAACCACTACATCATCGTGCGCAACATCATGCCACACAAGGACATGAGGGACGTTGTGACCATCGCCGATTGAGTGCTCTGCATAAATGTATAAAGCGCGAGCTCATTGATGCTCCACAGATCATGTACACACATATGTACATATTGATGGCGAATACAAAGGTAGACATGCCATTCCCTCACATAGTGAAGAAACTAATGCTCAAGCACGACATCTACTCAGCGGGCAATGAAGAAGTGTTTGATGAAGTCCTTTCTGAGAGTGTGCTTGAAGAAATTGAAGATGTAGACGAGTCTGAAGCTGACGAAGAAGAGAAGATAGAAGGCAAGCGACTACCAAAGGCAGAAACCAAGGCAAGCCAAGTCTGAGCTCCGTTGTTGGTAATTTTGTAGTTATGCAAGCACTGAACATGATTGAAACGACAATTCGTGAATGTTCGAAGGAACATGCTGATAGGTTAGCTGTGATTGCATACCAGCTCACTCAGATCGTGAAAGTTGCAAGTGAGATGTTATAGGTTAAGAAGAACATATCAGAGAAGAAAGAGTAACCAGTCAGTCTTACCCAGTGTTCTAGCCTTTTGGTCTAAGCCCGCTTATGTTTCTTAGCCTTTTGCGTGTTATGTTTAAGTGTTTTGCAGTTTATCAATGAATATATAAATGCATGCTTATCTAGTTTCGTTAATTGTGTTTGATTACCTAAGTGATCTTTGTGCTTAACTTAATCTTACTGACATTCATGCATGCTTAAGAAGTTAGTATACTTAAGGAGTTCTGAAGGTTCCCTAAATGTTATACCATGCCTGCATATAT